>NW_021632747.1:0-49054 GCF_004799145.2 Neltuma alba | reverse complement strand
CCGTGGCAGATTCCCCAATCACATAAATATCTCTTTTTTCTAATTTGTTTTTTGGTCAAAATCAGATAAATGATCTCTAGTTCTGTTTGAAGTGTGTTACAGTATTCACAATATCCTGCAACTCCCCGAAACCAAGTTCTAAAATCATCTCTGGTAATCCTATAGGTGAGGACTGTTACATATGTGTTCTTTCAACTGGTGCAGACCATGTATAGAGTAAGTAAAACAAATTCCTTAATTTTATTTGTCTTTCCACGCCCGTTTAAATTATAAACTTGTAAGTAAGTTTAAGCAGCAGCTTGCATCATCGTTCACGGCTTTTTTGGCCACGCTACAAGTCTCTTTTTATTTGAACAAATCATATTCGAGCCACTGTCAGATATTAAATATGGATATTTCTCCCAATGGGATTTTTTTTTAACAAAAAAAATTTAGATGAATTAGGTCTTCGGGCTTACCAGGGTCAGTACATGGCTCCAGACTCAAAGCGTTTATAGTGGTACTTACAAATCATCTACTAATAAGATCATCATATGGTAGCAGGATTAAACTTATGTTTTATAAATTATGAGCAAACTTCTTACCAATTAGATAAATTTATGTTGGCAATAGGAATTTAAATCGTAATTTGCTAAAGATATTAGTTTCCTTTAATAGATCCAACTTCCCCTGGTATCATCCTTCTTTCAACAGACTCAAACAGATGCGCGGGCATCTTAAAGTAGGCCCAATCAAACATTTTTCCCAATGCAAACACTTTTTTCGAATGTATTTGGCGCGGGACACAAACACAGGCTTTGTGCCTTCTTGAACTGGGCTGAGACAAAGCCTTTGTGCCATTAAGTATTTTGTATCTTTTAGCATGGGAAAAATAAAGAAAATATTTTGATGTGGAAAACTTACCAGTCCTTCTCATTAACATTATACTTGTTGTAGCCTTATATATATGTATACAAGTTATATGTAATATATACAATGAACCAATTTATGTAAATTAAAAAGTAATTAAAAGGTGATATATGTACAAAAAATATTTTTCTAAAATTATCTTTATTTATGGAGAGATTGAGTGGGAGAATAGAAAATGAGCGAGAAAAAGAGGTGAGAGACAGTTGTTTAACTATTGCAGTGACATAACAACGTATAAATTGTGCTTAAAAATGATAATAATTGTTTAAAATTTCAGACATCCTTTACTTATAAATAAGATTATGCCTGTCTACCCAAAAAAAATTGTATATTATATATTTTGTAAAACAAAGCTTTTAATACTTCTGTCTCTTTACGGTTGAAAAATTGTTAACCATAATAACTTACTAATCCATATAAATGAGACGTCACAAATAACATGAACGCGGTATAGCTCATTTAAGTAAATGATTTTTAATAAAACACGAGACATTCAGAGTAACGATGCTTTTTGTTTCTAAAAATATATAACTTTAATCCGGAAATTATTGAATAATTAATTTTTAAATAGGTATTTTTGGATTAGAATTTGGAGTAGTAAATTACATGAATGTACTAATGGTACATTCGATCTTTAATAAAAACTAGTGTGATATTTAATTTGGTTCTAAATATAAGATTCTAATTCATTTTGTCTCTTATTTATTGATTTTTTTAAGTAGTTTTTATAATAATTATACAAATAAAATATTTCATAAAAAAATAATTTATTATAAATAATTAACGTGATAAATTTTTTTTAATTTATTCAAATTATTCAACTAAAAAAATAAAAAAATAGTAATAAATAAACCAATATGGTGACGGAGCAGGGGTTGGGCCAGAGGGCTGCGAATATGCGCGTGGTGATGGTGGAAGATTCGTGGCCGATTCGCATCTTCCCTTCTCAATATTCGGTTCGTTTTTGTTTCCGTCCAAAAATTCAGAAATAGTTCCTTTCGTAACTGAATCAACCACCACCTTCTCATCGTATCATCGATTCTTCTATTTAAGCAAGCTCCTCTCTCTTCCCTTCTCACCTTAATTGCTCCTCCATTTCCGTTCAGGTTCTCTCTCTTTCCTTCTCTTTCTCACTCCCTCACCCACCACTGCTTCCTGATGACACTTGTAAATTCTCTGGCTTTAGATTGATATCGATTGATTTCCTTGGAGAGTTCGGTTTTATATGTTAATAGACGAATGACTGTATAAATTGTCAATGTGATGCTGCTCTATCTGCATATAGATAAATTTTCCTGCTTATCCCTATTGGGGGGCGGGGGGAATTTGGGACTCTTAAGTTGTAAAATAACCTAGATTATTGTCTGGCTCAAGAATGTTGTTTTCCCTTTTTGGGGTAATGTTGACTACTATAGACGGGGTGTAGGATAGTAACCCGATATAGCGTGACTTGGTTGTTGAGAATATAAGATGCATTAAGCAGGAATAATTGTTTAGCTCGCAACATCTTTCAGTAGTTTCAAATTGGTGTTTTAGTGTGTTTTAAACTGCTTATGTTTAATGAATATGCTCGAAGAGCTAAATTATTGCAATAACTTCGTATATATAGTCCCTACCTGATTGTGTTGCACTGTCACCCAAAAAAAAAAAAAAGAAGTCTGAACGGTATCGATCTAATTGTCTTATTCCCTATGCTTACATCATGTCACTAGTTTCAGTTTCGTTTCTGGCTTTTATAAGTACTTATGAGCTTCAACTTCCCATGGATAATGCTCATTTGGAGATTCTGGACCAGGCCCTTTCGTTGAAACTAGATTAAAAGAGAGGGAGGGGGGAGTGGGTTTTCCAAATTTCAGTTAGTTACATGAGAAAATCAATAAATAAATGCTAGCCCATTCACCCTATGAATCACAAATTACGTTTTCTAAATAAGTCATGGCACTTTTTGGGCTAGACTAAGTCGACCTAGTTTTGGATAGGTCTAATGATTTGAAATATACATTATCTATAAATTGTTAGTTGTGTGCCTTTTGTTCATAACTTTAAGATTGGGTTTTCTAGAAACCATAGGACATTGTAAATACTAATGATGATATTTTGTTCTACTGCAGAGCTATTGGCTTGCATCCAGCAATCTCCTTCCAACATCAAACTTGTACCAGCAAATTCTTGCTGGTGCAGAAATTAACCTGCATTATTGTAGGTGTGCATATGTGCCCTACGACTGCATTGAAATATAATAGAGCTCGAGCTCTACATGGTGTGCATGGGGTCCATGTGGATCCTCATTCTCCATTTTCATTGACAGAGACTGATCAAAATGGGAAATTTCAGTCATCAGCTTATGGAGCTTCATTTTTTGGTTCAAATCATCTTCTGTCATTGCAGTGAGTGGAATATTACCAATCATTTAACAAATTACCATTTTAAGTGATAGTCAATATTTGTGGCAGTCAAGCTTTGCAAAACATGCAAAATAACGTGCTACCTACCTATGTGTTCTCCAGACAGGCGTGGCAGCAAAGACCAGCTTGCTTGAGACCCATCAACTGTTGCACCAATGGTACTACTGAGATATTTTCTTGTGGTTTGAGTTTCTGTAATTTTTGTCCAGAAACCTTTCCAATCTCAATAATAAATGATGTGTTTGTTCCAATGTTGATTCCTTTCATCAGGTGATAATCATCTTGCTGAAAGAGTTGCTAACGTGGTCACTTCACTTCCTTTTATAGCTCTAGGATTTAATGCCCCTAGGTAGTATTCTCCTCTAAGCTTATTGTCCTTCTAGACTTGGAAATCATCTTACATATCTTATGAGTAATTAGTCATTATGTATCTCCAAATGTAGGAGGAATCTTAATTCCAAAATGTATGCTAATTCATTGATTGGAGTTGGAGTGGCCTCAAGCATGTACCATTGTTCAAGGGGAAAGTTGAGAAAATTCTTGAGATGGGTTGACTACACAATGATAGCAACAGCAACCGTTGTAAGTCACACATATATAGCTGAGAAATGCCGTTTCGCTACATTTTTATTGCCTCGAACATGCAAAAACCTGAAGCTGGACAATGTCGTGTTTTCTCCATCTTATATATATGTGTGTGTTTGTGTGTGTGTTCCTCTGCATAAATGTGAATTAGGATTATGCAAGTGATATATGGAAGTTCACTAAAAAGGTTTTAGTAGCCCATAGTATAGTCTCTTTTCTGGACACTGTTCAGAGGTGCTGTTAGATTTGATTTTCAAATATAGCTATGTTTAGCGAATTAATTCACTTGCTTCTCAATTTAAGGGGGACTCACTTTTAACTCAGAAAGTCAGTTTCTTTCTATAACTTTTAAAGAAGCAATTCATCCTTGATTGTTAATTTTTTTCACCATTTCCATCATGCGGAAAGCCCTATCTAAATGGCACCAAGTTTTTTTTTTCCAGCTTTTTTTTGGCCAATGTCATATTTCTTGATATTTTCTGTGCTGTATTCTGAGTAAGGATTATATGAAGGATCTATCGAAAATAGGATAATCAACCTAGCAGCCATTGTCTATTAATCTCTTCATCGGGCAGTGGTTAATACTGATCATTAATCTGCTTGATTATTTTCATTAAAACTGGGACAAAAAACGCCACAAAGGCACAAATTGGTTAAGTGAATACTAGGCTAAGCTAACTACTGGGAGGTTGAATAATAATCTTTAAGTTTAAATGACTAACACAGAAATGTAAAATTTATCTTTATCTTCATATCATTAATCACTCGATCTTAACAATGCAATTAAGATATTCTTGGTTGGCTTGTTTCAACTTTTGGTTTTAAGAACTTATCATGTGATACTTGACAGCTTATCCATTTCACCGCTTATAAGCAATAATTTATGTACTTACATTTCTAACCCATTAACTTAGGAAAGAAATATATCTGCTATAAGACTTTGTTGTTCATGTTTAACTTAATGAGCCATGAGAGCCACCACAGGCCTGAGTTGTTTTTGTCGTGATGAGGAAAGGAAAGGTGCTCTCAAGGTTGTTAAGATTGAGATGGTAAATCAGATCAGCTGAAGCATAAAAGATTGAATTGTAGGATCAGATCAATGATGGTGAGACCCTACTGCTCGAGGGAAAAAAATATGAACATATTTGCAGATTTTTTAGATAAGCATAAAACTAAGAAAATCTCATCATACCTCAAGAATACAAGTCAAAATTTGCAAAAGTAAAGGAAAATAAATCATATGCAAACCCAACTCATAAAATGCCAAAATAAAAGTAGCATTGCTTGATCCAAGAATCTTACAAGTTTGATCATAGTCCTTCCACAATCCTGGGTTTTGGGAGGTGGTGTCATAAGACCTCAGAATCTAACTAGCGATCCTGACCAACATGGTTTACTCCTATAATTTAAGAGAGGACTTGCTCTATTTTTTTCCGCTAACTAATCATTTGTGAGACAATAATTTAACATGGTGTCATTACAAGGCATTCTTGTCTTTTTCTCTTTTGTTATGCTGCTTATACACGTAAAAGATCACTTTTAACTTCTGGTTTTACTTTTGGGATTTCCATCTTAACCTGGGATGTCTTCAGAAACAGTTCCAGTGCCACTAGGGGATGCCTGTTGGCAAAGTTACTTTTATTTCCTCTTGAATGTTGAAGCATGTTCTTGTGCATGTATTGCATTCAGCATATTTAATTATTATTTCATATTGTTGTGCAGGCGTGGCAAATATAATGATTATTATGACATCAGTCAATAAATATTTTCTATACACCTTTATTTCTGATGTGGGCATGCATATGACACAATCTGAAATGCCTTCCCGACATTTTCATCACCACAACCCCTTTTGCAGTATTTTAGATTGCCAAATTGAAGATTACTTCAGGTTGCCCAGTCACTGAATCACTTTTGACAATGAAATCTTTCTACAGTGTCTGTCAAGGGCCCTGAGAAATGAGAATCCAAAGATGCTGATGGCGGCAACTGCTGTTTTTCTTCCTGTTCAACCATTGATGGTTTCACTTGTTCACACTGGGATGATGGAGGTAATTCATTTCTTATCCCTTCCTTTGATCTTGATTTATGACAATTTGGTTCCATTACCTTTTACAAGTAATACAACACTGGTTGCTCTAAAAGAACATAAAGGCCTAGTGAAACCTCTGACCTGAATTTTGGACCTTTTAATGGTCTGGTCCAAATTACATGATCTAATTACAGTCCAATCCAAATACAAACTTGATTATGATTTAACTGCTAATCACGTATGACATTTCAAGCTAGAATCAAGTTGCACTTGGTTTCAAGATTTTGCCTTTTTCTTTTTGGGTTTTTTTTTCTGGGGTTGAAACTTCTAATCACTGTCGTTTGATTTTTGCTGGGGGTCTAGATGGGGCCGGGAACTTGGTCATATTGAGCTTAACATAAACAGGGCCAACAAATTTGTGGCTTGAGTGGGGTTGGCCCTAGGGCCAACTTGGCAGCCCGACCCTCTCTTTGAACAAGAGGATAGAGTTGTATGAAAATTTTAGAGAAAATTAATTTTTTTGTCCTCTAACTTTTAACTTAGTCATGACTCAGTCTCTCAGCTTTTAACTCGGTTATAACTCAGTCCTTAATCTTTTCTCATTTAATAAATCAATCCTTAACATAACTAGCTCACCTTTGAGTCATCACCCCATAATCCTATACGGCAAAAGATGCTGCTGACTAGGTCCCAAAAAAGCTCCACGTTTCATCACTTCATCATCACTCCATCACCCATTCTCTCCCCTCTTTCCCTGAGGTATGTCGAAAAACAAGAGGAGGCAAAGATGATATTATTCCACTATATATATAAATAAACCTGTTAGTTTTTAAATGAAAATAGGATGGTAGGACAATATTGGAAGTATTTTAATGATTGAAGGAATAAACTGAATCAAGTGTTTTGTGAAGGATAAAAATGAAAAGACGTCCATCTGTCTGTGTCTTTCCATCTAGAGAAGAATAGAGTATTCCTGATATATATATATATATATATATATATATATATATATAGGCCTTGTTACTCTATAAAGAGAATGAATTTTATGCAGGTAGCATTTGCTAAAAGGGCAGTGAAAGATCCGGACCTGAGGATAGCCCACAATGTGCATAAGATGTCATCGTTGCTGGGTGGTGTGCTTTTCATAGCCGACGATCTATATCCCGAAACTCCATACCTTCATGCTGCTTGGCATCTTGCTGCAGCTCTGGGTGTAGGTACCTGCAACAAGCTTCTGGAATAGAAAGCTGCCAATCATGCAGCTTATGAAACATTCATCAACAATATTTGTCGATATAACCGTTATGATGCGCTTGGATTAGAAAGGGCATTTGTATTAGATTATTAGATCCTCCACATTCATCAACGATCAGATGTAGTTTTGTTATCCTTTATTGTAATCTTATTGATGAGTTTATGATGTTGTATTGTAACTTTTGAGACTATCGAATCTTCTCCCTTAAAGGGACAAGTTTAAATTATATGTTTTAATTATTTTTAAATTTATGATACTTTCATGGATGTTTATATTCTTGTGATATTCTTTTTCACGTTATCACTGGGATAGTTTGTGCTGGACACTATTCTTTATTTATTTGAAACATCCAGACAAGAAAGTTAGTTGTTCAAAACAGTTAAAAGAAAAGTATGATATGAAACGATGAGGAAGAAGGGAGAAACACAATACAATTCTAATGTTTTAGGACTTTAAAAACAACTTTTTAATCACAAGGCTTCAAATCCTTGTAGAATCAAATGCATTGTGTTAGTAACAGTATGAATGAAGGAGCTAGTGAATTAAGTTTGTTGTTAAACCAACTAATAATCATATAGAGACGAAAACAGCGTTAAGCTAGTGATCTTCACGCATGACTCTAAACTCTTTATAGGGCTATGTACCAGTTATCAGCTTTTTGATTCCCTTCATTCAAAAGCTTTTGCCGTTAGAAGTCGCTATCAAGCTATTCACCACACGCAGTGTCTAGTGTGCATATATAGTAATATTGTACTGTGTCAATGTATAATATATATAGAGAGAGAGAGTTAGGTGTCATTTTTTTTTGGCTAAAATATATGTATCATTCTATTAGAAGTAATCCTATTTGAGGCATTGTCAAGCATTAAATGTGAGCACTTCTCCGAGCACGGATTTAAACTTTAGTTTGCCACATTGTGAGGGACTAACTCCTTCTGCTAGACCCAGCTCCTATTAGTGTGAGGTGTCATATCTGGAGAGAGTAGCTTTCAATGAAGAAAACGAACTGTGAAAGCCTTGATATACGATGCTGAAGGCACTGTTAATGAACAATATTTAAGTAGCTTTTGCTGCATTCGTTGATCTCAGAAAAATACGTTCTTTTTTATTGGACAAAAATTAAAAAATACAATTATACCTTCTTTTTTTTTCTGTTTTCTTTCTTTCTCTACATGTAGGCCGGTATATATATTTCACATGTCTATTACTGATTCGATCTTCCTCCTAAAATTTTGTATACACATACGCACATACTTGATATATGGAACCTATCCAGGTTAAGACGATGCATCTATTTTAAGTAAAATATAACGACTTCTCCAAACACAAAAATTCATCACCTATACTTCTCTCCCGCTGATTTTTAATGGGATACAATAGTCAACTAATCAATTAACTCTCTCTCTCTCTCTCTCTCTCTCTCTATATATATATATATATATATGTACGCATGTGGCTTGTTCCTCCTTACCATAAGCCTCTCTCTATTACACACTACTTCCTCCTCAAGCTTCAAACCCAAACCTCTGATTCACTGACCCATTTTCCTCAACTATATAATCAAAGCTTGAAAGTGCTGATCATATTTTTCAGTATGTCTGATTCACTCGGTGCATTCAAGCTTCACTCTTACTGCACTCCAAATCCCACCATTATTTCTCCATCATCAGCTCCAGAAATAACTCCAAATAATCCTTATTCTCTCTGTGCCCACTGTACCAATCTTTTCTCCTTCAATATTTACCATCTCGGTAAAACCTCACTTTTTCTTTCTTAAATTCCTAACTTCTTTTTATGGACTCTTTCTTACGTTAATAGTATGTATTGATCTTTCTCATTTCATTTCTCTTTTGGTTCTTGTCGATCCAACCACGTAATTAATTACAGGTTACGTTGGAGAAGAAGCAGGTATTACAAGCAGCTCATCAAGGTGGAGTCCAACACCTGCGCAACTGCTATACCTTGAGCAAGTTTACAGACAAGGAACTAAGACGCCAACGGCTCAACAAATCCAGGTAATAGCTTCGCAGCTACGTCGTTTTGGCAAGATCGAAGCCAAGAATGTCTTCTACTGGTTCCAGAACCACAAAGCAAGAGAGCGCCAGAAACGTCGTCGTTGCGCCGACATGGAAATCTCTCCTCCCCCTTCTTCTCCTTCTGCTCTGCAAGAAAAAGATCATCATATGTGCGCTATGGGATTAACCTCACAAAACCTATCACCCCTACACGTTCTTCAAGGTATAACAGTTAGTTAGGCATATATACATAAGCTTTTAATTGTCCTAGTGATGAGTTTAGTTTACAAGATTGCGTTAAAGTTGATGAGTAGTGTAAGTTTAAGATATCAGTTCACTGAAACCCTGATGCTGCAACTTTATACGGAGAGAGAGAGATATTATAGTGTTACATATAAATATTTTAATGATTAGATTTTGTGGGAGGAAAGATTTGAAGTAGAGATTTGATTTGTCTGGACATTGTGTTCAGGATTGAGAGGGACAAGTTATGAAGTTAAAGAGACAAAGAAGTGGTCATCTTCTTCAAACTGCAGTGCACTTGCAGAGGTCTGTACTGTACATATTATCTTTTGGCTTTGTGTTTGGTACATATATAGATAGCCATATATTACTCATATATATACAAACATATATATAGGTTGGCAAAAAATATATATATATAGAGAGAGAGAGAGAGATGCCCTAAAATCGATTCTAAAGGACGATAATAATAGCATCCAATTATTTGCTTCCCAAAGTCAATGAAAAAT
Organism: Neltuma alba; assembly: GCF_004799145.2. Classification (NCBI taxonomy): domain Eukaryota; kingdom Viridiplantae; phylum Streptophyta; class Magnoliopsida; order Fabales; family Fabaceae; genus Neltuma; species Neltuma alba. Next base: position 39,101 of record NW_021632747.1, on the reverse strand, counting down.
GTCAGGCCACAAAGCACATTTTAGGAATATGAAAAAGCAAGAAATACAGTAAAAGAGATTCTGGGTAAACTAGGTTTGGTCTCCATCTATCATGCATAAATTAAGAGTTAAACCACATGGGTATTATTTATGACACATGTAAATTATATGTAAGTGAATCCTCCCTTTCTTGTCAAAAAAATGTATTATACACATGTTTACACTTTGCATACGCGTTTATTTATGATTATTAGTTAGTTCAAAATATTCAATAGATACACCTTTGATGTTCTTTTTTTCCAAAGCAAACATGAGATTTTATAAATTTGTTTAGAAACTAACAATACGGTTTAAATAACAAATACATTCTTTGATTATTGCAGATTGTGCAGTTAGAGAAGCATAAATTGAAGAGATTTCAACCTTGCATACTTCATATCACTTTCCAATATATTTTAAGATGCAGAAGATTAATTTTCATTTTGTCATTATATATCTATCTAAGCTATTTCATATACAAATCGTTGGACTGAATAGATTAAGCAGTATAATATCAGTCTTAAATATTCCCAATCTATTAAGATTTTAATTAATTTTTTATGTTGTTACTTGTTAGTACTAATAATCAAGATTTAATCCTTCAACCCAAAAATAGTCCCACACCACTATTAGCTACAATTCATATTATGAATCTCAACACCATCTGAAATTTGCAGGTCTCTGATCCGCTGAATAGAGCAGAAAGAGGAGCTTATAGAAGGACTCAAAGGGAGGAGAGAGAGACACGGATTTTGAGAATCAAGAGAGAGAAAAGCCAAGAAGCTAAGTGCCAAATTGGAGATATGTCTTGCTTCCTTTCAAATTCCAAGCATCTCATCAAAAGCATTACCACTTCAACTACAACTCATCATACACAAAATTCAAACCCTACAAATTATGATCGTTCTGCTGAAGAAGAAGAAGAAGTTGCAGATGACAGAACCCTTGAGCTGTTTCCTCTTGAGCGATCAGATGAAGATGAGGGCCTTTGTGTCACTGAAAGAAGGAAAGAGAAATTCTGTTCCTTCAATGCTTCCATGGACTCTGAAATCACTTCCAATCAGTTTTTTGAGTTCCTTCCCTTACGAAACTGAAGGAATATAGTTGGCATATAGTTGTTATATCCAAATGTTGCGTGCTATGAGACATGTTTTAGTCTATCAGGTTCACATCTTCGAGTTCGAAAGTATCAATTTTTTTAAGAATGCTGCGTAGGTGTATCCCTATATTAATATTACTTGCCAATGTAATATTTATGGGTTTTAATTAGATGCTCTAGGATGCATATATATATATTAATTAAATTTAAGATAAAAAGGATCATATATAAAATTATAAATTGCGTATATATCAAGATGTATTATGTACAAGTTTGAGGAGTGCGACTCATTAACTTAGTATCATGCGTGCGTGGTGCATCCAGTTACTATTTAAATAGCTGATATTTTAGATACTGAAAAGAAGCAAAATTATGACAGCTTTTCCTATTCATAGACATGCCAAATTCTGTTAAAGAGGATGAAAGAGAAAGAATGAGTTCTAAAAATAATATAAGTTGAACCCGTCAAGCTACTAAAAATGATAGGTTAGGGTTGGCTAAAAGTTAATTTACTAATAAACAAAGCTTTTCAACCGTACCATTTAATCCACAACCGATTGGCGGGCTAATATGCATTTATTTTTTTTTTTGTATTTTTTAAATTTTATTAATTATTATATGTATATTATTAATTATATTTTATATTTTATCTAAAAAATTAAAAAATACTTATACCATTTATTTATTTATTTGGTGTTTTTAATTAAGTATTTGAAGGAAAGATAAAAAATTTTATTATATTTTTTATATTGTATAAGAAAAAATATTTAAAAAATGAAAAAATGAAAAAAAGAAGAAGAAGAAAATAATAGCTGGCGGGTTGGCAGGCCAAGCCGTCAACTCACCATGGTGGGTTAGGGTTGGCTAAAAGCTAACCCCCCATTACATAGGACTTTTTTAACCCGCACCGCCTAACCTAAACTGTCACGGGCCAACCTGCAATCCACGGGTTGGCCTGTATTACCACCCCTATCTCACATAGACCAAAATCTCCTAGCTAGGCAGATTTTCTAAAATAATAGAATAGTTTATTTAATTAATGGGTTAATACAATTTTTGATCTCTTAAATTTATCCTCATTTTGGTTTTGGTCCCTTAAATTTCAAATTATAGGTTTTGTTTCTAATTTCTCTCCATCTATGTTAGTTCCTATAATTTAATAGAAAGTTGTACCATTTTGCTCAATGAGGGGCCAAAACTCATGATTTGGAACTTAATGGAGTAAAATCAATACTTCATGCAAATTTAAGGAACTAAAAATTATATGAACTGTTAATTAATTCATGGAAAAGTAACCGTAAGTTGTTGTTTAAGACTTTAAGCAGACCGACAAAATGAGGAAAATGGAAGGCTTTAATGAAGCTGAAAAATGATTGAATATTGAAAGGGATAAGATCTGTGTACGATTTTGCAAAGCTGAGAATGGCAGGAACAGGAAACTTTTCTCATCTCATCGCTGAAACATCTGCAAACAATGCCTCAAGCAGAGAGAGTCAATGCAGGACAGCAAAATGAGTGTACCAACACACAGACATGGCGCCGACACAGGACGACATCCTCAGACTAATTAATAAACATTCATAATTATTACATATAAACCTCTGCTCAACTTTTTATCTTGGTGCGCACCATTGACCCAGTGGCTCTCTCTAAAATTCACATCCATTTTTTTTTTTTGATTCAATCGATGAGTGTTTTATAGATAATCCTTTCGGAATTTGGCTTACAAATATTTAAGCAGGCAATTCACCAAGAAAAAAATTATTTAAGCAGGCATATAATTTCTCAAATCTTCAAATAGTTGAAGACGTGAAGGTATGCATTTTTATAAATTTTGTCTGTTATATACATAATCCGTTTCAAACTTGAGTTATGAGTAGTAGATAGTTTCCCTTATCTTCAAGTCACGTACAAATAAATAAACTCCTTATATATATATTTTGTTCTATTAGAGAAAAAAAAAGCAAAATTAATTAACGGGGGGGGTGTACTTATATATCAATCAAACCCCCGAGCGGATGAATCACAATTCCAAGTAGCCTCATCACCAACTAACTATATACGGGCTTTGTCTCCTCGTGGATTGCAGCTATATATACCTAATACAAGAATTAAATCTGACTTCTAATCAAACAAATGTGATTTGGGATGAGAGTGGAAAATCTGAGCATGGAAGAAATAAAACTTGATGTGAAGGAGTCATATACATCACTGAGAAACTATAGATTATAAGGACATACTGAAAAGGAAACTAAGCTATATAAGGAGCTAAATAAAATGTGAGAAATATAAGAAATAAAAGGTGAAACGTTCTACGCAGTACACTAATGAGTGTGATGAATAGTAATACCGATGAGCTGTGAACGCACGATACGGTAAGGGATGAATGTGAATAAGAATGCTGAGAAGCTGCGAAGTTAATGATAGCAAAGAGCTGTGAAAAGGATGGTGAAGTGCTGAGAAAGAGTTTGACCTGAAAAGTTGAGTATTAGAATAATTCATTTTCTACAAATTTAGGGACTCACTATACCATTTTAGCCGCTTGCCCACTTCCACTTCTTGAGCTACGTAGTGCGATGACAAACACATATATAATGAGTACGTACGTAGTGTGATCACAAAGCCTTGTGATGATCAAAAAGGATATGGTATTCTTGTTAAAGGAGGATGTGGTATTTCTTAATATTTGTATCTTCAAAGTATTATTCATTATGACAACAATTTTATAATACTCCTCCGGTCCTTAATATAAGACCCATTTAACTAATTTGATTAGATTAAGGAAGTTAGGTAAGTTGGTTAATTATAAGAAATGTGACACATTTTTCCTAAAACACCATAATCATCTTTCTTAATACCCTATCTCCCTCTTCTATTTGATTATGGTTGATGGAGTATCCATAAGGGTAATTTAGAAAAAATTGATAAATATGAGAAATGGATCTTATATTTAGGATCAAAACCAACTCAATAATTGGGTCCTATATTAAAGACCGGAGGAGTAGTTCTTTATTGGGTTTAACCTTACGTGCTATTTTTTTTTTTTATCATGATACTTCAAAACATAAACATTTAAAAGGAGGGGAGTAACTGAATAGGAGAAATGTCAACCTAAAACAAGAATGTTGGGTGCATTTCTAAAACAACCTAACGAAAATTCTCTGGTTCAAAGTTACCGTCCGCCAAAGCCAAAAAGCTGACAATATTCCCAGAAAACAAAATGAATTGCTATTTTGTAAGCCACATAAGTAATGACTCGAATATATATAACCATGTAATATCCACCTGATTAAGACATTGTTATGCATATAACAACACATTGTATACGTTCCATGAAATCAGCTTATTTCTATTGTTTAAACAACAAAACAGTACCTGTGCATTTTTTAAAAAAATGCTTTCCATGTTATTTTGGAGGGAAAACAATAATTTAACATATTACCTAAACCAATTGACTCTGTGATGATGCCTTTGTTGTTAAAGCACTCAATTAATCTAAGTCCCAATTAATTTGTAGTTTAAAATCAACCTAGGTTATTACTTTTAAGGAGCAAGTTATGGGTTTCTTTAGGTAAAAATTTAGATGAAAAATATAGTAAAATAGACCTAAACTAAAATGTAAAATTTTAATTCTAAATGCAAAATGCAAATGTCCTAAAAATCTATATGAAAATTAAATTAAACTAGATGACTGCAAATGCAATTTTTGGGAGGATTTTTTTTCAGAAGGAAAAATTAAAATGATAAATAAAGAAAATTAACTAGAGAGGGAAAATTAACAAGTAAAAGTGAGAGGTTTCTCTTCAGGTACGATAGAGGGAACAACTTATAAGTCACATGGATTTAACCTTCATAACCTAAATCAATTAATTAAACCCAAGAAAAGTGATAAGAGAGTGGAATTAATAAGTTTAATTACCTACTTGAAACAAAAGGAATCCTCAATTTCAAAAACCCTTAAACCATTAGAGAACCCATAACGATATAAGGTTGGTTAATTAAACTCATTAAAACCAATGAAAATAATTCTAATTAATTCTGAAAATTATGCTTAAAATTATCTAATCAAAGAACTAGATAATTTACCAACTCAATTAAACAATCAAGAGGTAAAAGAACCCAAATTTGCAATTCAAACCACATTGATAATTAAATCCATAATGAAAACTCAATTATAAATTAAATTAACAATGCAAAGGTTCATAAATACAAATTCCAATAAGTATTTCAATACAAATAAAATCCAAATATTAATCTAATCCAAGAATAAAAATAACAATTTCGAACTAAATTGTCTCACAAAAATACAACTCAAAATTATTTAAAACTAAATAATTTTAAGTCCTTGAATTAAAAAGATAAATGGAATATCATTCCCTTCTTCAAGTGCTAGCCCAAGGCTCAAGTCTTCTTCATCCTCCTCCCAAGTTGTCTCCCAAACAAGCTCAAGCTGCCATCAAAATGATCTTCCCTCCAAGCTCCATGAAACTCACGGTCATGATGACTTGTGAATGATGAAGGGTGGTGTAGGTGTGTGTCTAAGGAAGGGAATTAGTTGAATGGATGATGATGAATAATGACTTTTTGTACGTGTAGTAAGAAAGCAGAGGATGTGAATTGATGATGGTGAGAGAGGATGATGAGGAATCAAAGAACGTGTTGTTCCTTTTTGGTGACTATGGAATGATGGAAAATATGAGGCAAAGCGTGTCTAGAGGGATTGGTGAAGGAAGAGATTTTTCGTTCCCTGGTGAGAGGAATATTTTAATGGGAAGAAAAGAAAATTCTTTTAGATCTAAAGCTTAAGCCCATTAGTAGTTAATTTACCCATTTGATATTAGCTTTTGGATTGTGCTTGAATTCTAAAAAATAATCTTAGACTGTTGAATTTCTTATATGCTCTTTCTTGTCCTACAAGAATTTAAATGCATCTATTAATGTATATTATATCTTAATAGAATATAATCTATATTAAAATTAAATATTAGATATGCATAAAAATTAGACAAGAAATCACAAAACTTTTCAAAAATCAATCTTCCTAAAAACATGAGACGTGTTTTCAAAAAAATAGAAAATATTAATTCTAAGCTGAAAATAGGAAACCACAAAATATTTATATTTTTAATCCAAAATCTCTATTTTTATGAAAATTCCAAAAATCAACCAATCAATCTGATAATACATAAAAATCCATTTAAACTCAAAATTATCATTTAAATTTTAGATTAATATAGGATAAAATACATAAAAATTGGGCTTTATCACTATATAAGAAATAAGATGTATTTATGTGAGAAATAAGATGTATTTCCAGATTCTGAACTCAAGATAAGAACCCTCAGGTGTCACGTCCAACCATAAATCTAGAAATCTATAGAGCTTATGCATTTGCCTGTAACGCAAGACAAATGAATTAATTACATTTAACTATTTCTTCACTAAAATAATGGGGAAACAATGTAAAAGAATAACAAATGGAGCTGAGATACAAAGTTTATACATCTGACAATGAAACCCTAATTTTGAAATCAATTGAAAAAAAAACTAAAAATCAATTTGAAAATAAAAGCAATGTAAACGAAACTATCCGGGGCTAACTCCAACTAATGTACAGTCAGGGTGTGAAGTACGTTTGTCATTTCACAGCTTGTTAGATACAGTAGCTGCTGATTCATTCAAACATGAAACAATCTTCAATCAAATGTTGTGGGAGTGCTTCCTGCGAAGGAACAAGTTCCAATCTGTTGATAGTCGGCATCACATAAAAAAAATGATGCCACTCCCTTCAAATCCAATCCCAAGCAATAATTAGACCCATGCGACCGTCAACAAAATCCTCTGGTCACCTGAAAATTCTGTTTACCCTCTCACCAGAGGGGAAGGGAAGATATAAAAATTGAAATAACCATAGCACCAGAAAAAGATGCTCGTCAACAACGCATTCTGACAAGGTTATGGCGAAGAGGTAGCCATCAAGTTTCTAATTCAATTTGCTCTTGAAGATCTAGACTGATCAGTTCTATTTGCACGGCACATGCAGTGTGGGCATGGAAAGCTATATATTGAATCATTAGGTCTTTTTAGCTCAAACCCCTTGGAATCACTATGCGACCTCATGCTCAGCAGTTGACGTTTGAGAGTCTTCCATCTGGAAATTAATCATAGAGAAGGAACTCTTCAGAATTTCTAGTTTCTACAAGGATTAAACAACTGTTATCTTTTCATAAGAACATTAACAAACTGGAATTCATCAGAATCATTTCTTTGACTATTTTAATTAGCATGAGGTGCTGTCCTGAAAGTGATAAAAAAACTAGGCAAACTTAATACACTCCGATCAATAAAATTTATTGCTACTGACAAGACTCTTGCATTCATAATTTTGTACAGATGAGGCTATCTCAGCTCCCCATGTGTCCCCTTGTTATTCTTTGTGTGGACCAATATTTTCTATGTGGGATATTTGTTGATGGCCTAGATAGGCATGGTCCCTCAGTGGTCAAACTCTTCAGAGGTTTTGGAAGCGTATGCTTCCTCAAGTTCAATAAGCATACAGGATGCCTCTAATCCTTCTCCCCACCCCTAAAAAAAAACTATTTTAATTGAATTATCGTGTTTCAAATCCATCTTATCCTATTGTCAGCTTCAGAAATAATGACCATTCACAGCATGCTTCTGTGAAGATTGCAGAATCAGCCTCGTGGGGAGGCATTGGATGCAGAATTCTTCATTGTCCATCAACTGTAGCATGAATTGAGGGAATAGTCTGGAACTTTGCTGGAACCAATGTTGAAGACGTGTGAATGTGTTCAGTGACTGTGCAGAAGCTATAAACACTATTACCAATTCTGATAAATCTCGACATCATTATATAGAAATTTACTCCCTCCGGTCTTATTTATAAGACACTTGAAAAGAGGGTATTATGGTCCTTAATATAAGGCACCACATTGATTATTTGTTACAATTTTCTTTGGTTTTTCAATCTTTATGCAATGTTGATGTAGGAAAGTAGGAAACCTTTTAAGACAGAGTTTCAAGGTTTTCTTTAATTCTGGAGAAAAATGTTGAAAATGACTTACAAATGGGACCAAAAAGAGTATAGAGGAAGCCAAGTAGTTACTAGCAAGGGATTGATTGGGTTTTATCATTCAATCCTTTGCATAGGGAAGGAAATGAATGTGCTAACTTTATGGCGGATGTCACAACCTAAGCTATGATGTATCATGTATGTTTCCTTGAGTTCAATAAGCATGCCTCTAGTAAGTGAAATATTAATGCTTCATGCAATCTCTGTTTATTACTGTTGTTGATTATGTTCAAAGAAAATAAAAAAGCTAAATTTGTAGTCTCATGTATCAACTACTCCTGCTGCATAAAACTGAACAAAAGAGAAATAACAGTGAAGTAACATGATACATACCCAATATTGGGATTATCAAAAAATAATGCTAACTTGCGCTTATCAGGCTTAATTGTCTTAGCATGTCCACCATATAAGTATCTTCGGTGGCCCACTAGAAAATGAGGAAAGTTGCCACCTTGAGTGGTGACAAACACCTCACTATGAAGACAAACAGTGTAGTCTATAGCAGCCATCCTGGAAGAATAGTTCTAGAAGAAGTAACTCAAGTCAAAATCACAGCCGTTAATCAACTGAATGTGGGAAGCTGCGCCAAAGTAGAAAAGTGTACCTCAAATGGAGCAAGCTCCTCTTCAGATGCCAAGGATTCCTTTGTCTGCAAATTGGGAAACATTTCCAGTAGCGGAGCCATATTTTTCTCAGCATTATATATCTTTCCAGATGCCAAAAAGATAGATGTGTTCTTAGAGAAACCCATGCCCCTAAGCATCAATCCCACCTGGAGAAACACATCAACGATAATTTTGAATGGCAAAGTTCAAGGGAAAAATAATTAAAATTTGCCATCAGGACAAGAACAGTAGGGACTAGGGACATGACAGTGATGAAACAAAAAAGAGACTTCCACTAAGCTTTGAAAATCCTAGCAAAACTAAAAACTTCCACGATGAAGAGTCACTTAAATATTCCTTCTAATCTTGCAGATGAAGACCAAAAGAGATTCAAGAAGACTATCACCTCTAAAGGAGTGAGGGGACACTTCCCATTAATCCTGTTAACTCCGGGACGTATAACTCGTCCAGGTTTTGTAAATTTCCCTTTCCAACCTCTTTCTCTTGCTGCATCCATGTCATTTTTTTCTTGCTTCCCCCCATCAAAAACACAACATGAGAAAGCAACCATATCCTGCACATGATAATACATGGGCCAACAGTTGCAATAAAAATTTAAGATACAATGTTTCACAATTAGAGAAACAAAATATTCATATCTGCTTAAATCTAACCTCTTCAAAACGAAGATGTATGGAGACATATTTGCCACCATTTGCTCCACTGCGTTCTCTCATCCTTGTGACCAAAGATTCACCTAGAGTTAATATAGGACTAGAAAACCGTAAAGCCGCATAATTTGCTAAGCATCTAAGTCGCTGGACAGCTGGAGGAGCATCAAATGACAATCTATTTGCAAAAGGAGAAATCCTTATGACCCTGCATGGTTTTAATAGAGAAACTTCTTAAAAACACCGGACATAATAGTTTTCCCCTCTTTGAATTTTAAAGTTTATCAAGCTATTCGTGGGAACTCATTTCACTATTTAGGCTTTTAAATTGAAACCAGCTTTGCATGGTATCAAATCCTCCAAGACCAAGTGACCAAGAGTTCAAACTTTGTTGCCCCTCATTCGCCTCACTTTGTTTAAAACAAATTATGTTTCAACACAAATGTGGCGGCTCAATAGTTTGTCAACACCTCAAGTCCAAAGGGCTTTTGCTGAGGGGCAGTGTTAGAGGGTACAATAAAGCTATTCACAGTCCTTCACTTAACAGCTCAAGTTTCTAAGTTGAAATGGTCTTTTACATAACCTCTAAACATAAATTATAACACGCCATAATGTAAAGATATCTTTTGATAATTCTTCTACTTTCCAATGTAAAATTACCTATTACCTACTTTTCCAAAGTTTATTCAGTTAGAAGGCAAAGAAATGTTAATGTTTTTTTCTAAAGGCTAACCAAAAAGAAGCATTGGCCATTTGCATCATTTGACAGTTACAGGTCATGCTACTATAAGCTATAATTAGAGATTCTTCACACAGTGATCCTATACTCACTTTTCTTCAAGTAACTTTGGGAGTACTGTGTCTCTGTAGTACCCGATAGAAGACCACGCCTTTATCCTGAAATTGTAAATGTTTGAGAGGTTGCTGCCAAATCTTTCCATCAGGTACTCAGGAATCTTATTGACCACCCGAACATCATTTTTCAAGGTATTGACAAAGTATTCTTCATCATAAATGTCCCTAAATTTGCTGAACACACAAACATAATCAGTTTATTCTTGTTTTTTTGATACGGATAATCAGTTTATTCTGCTTGAGGGGAAAACTTTGGTAACTATCAGCATTAATATAAAGGAATTGTTATTTAAATACAATATGAGCTGCTAATTAAGCAAATGCATATACAACCGAAACCAAAGGGAAAATGCTGCCAAGTGCATATACCACTAAAACCTTCAACATCAATGGTGAAACTTATTGTTTCTAAAAGAGAAATCAAGTCTGCATTCAAAAAAAGAAGAATTTATCTCAGCTTTAGTTGGAAAAAATAACAAAGAGAACGAGAGAAAGATCAATGGTACTGAACATTGGAGTAACAAAATGATCCAAGCCAATTTTATAAAAGTGACAACAAAAATAAAAAAGGAAAGGTGAAATGAAGAATAAAGTAAATGCAGTCCAAAATAAGAAGGATCCTACATTCCAACCTCAATCTAAGTCATTCTTGTCCAACGAACTTCATTTTGTAAACTAGAACGACCAATTCAAGATTAATAAGCAAACCAAAATGACAATAGTATAACACACAAAAAACCATTGTTTTCAAAAGTAATATTGGTGAATAGCTATGCCAGCGTCAATTTCTAGACTTTCTAGTCCAAAAATAAAACAAAATTGAAAGATGGAAAAGAAGACAAACCTAGGATCTTTCCATATGCTGTGATAGTGGAAGTTTGGGATCAGAAGTGTAGCATTCAGATAGCCAGCCACTGCAACAGCATTGCATATCTATGAAGCATTGACAACATTCATGAAAATAACAGTCAAGAGTAGTGCTATCTCAAGCAATCTTCAGGGCAAACTACAGTAACTATTTATGTATGAAACAAGAGACGCACAGAAAAATGAAACTGACCGATGTCCTTTGTTGATTCAAGCCACCATTGGCCTCTATATATATGATACCATTTGATTCTGGGAGGCCTATCAACGATATGGGAAATGTAAACCAAGTTCAAAAACCACCAAATGTTGGCAGAGTATATACTCATACTTTCTAATATTAAAAACATAAATACTAAAACTTGATCTATGAGGGGTGTATTATTCAAAAGCAATCCACCGTATGAAATAATTGATGATCCAATTAGCAGGAGGAAACTGGTGCAGATAAAAATCAAGATAGCCTAAAAAGATAAAATGGGGTAGAATAGGATTCTAGGTCATCAAAGACAATGAATGCTAAAATCATCAGCTCCTTATTTGTTTGTTGCATCATACTCCCCTCGTCGTCCAACGGGGCACAAGTATCATGTTTCTCGAGCACAGGGCCATCAGGAAAAAGGAAAAATGTTAAAAGGCACCCAGTGTAATACTACCTTCCATGCAAAAAGAAGCAAGAGAGGAATGCAACAAGGGAATTAGCAACACGAAGCTGCTTCATGCACTCCAAGATAAAATAAACAGACAAGCTTAGATTTTATTTGAACCCGTATTTGTGTAATCACTGCATCTTGTTTGACTAAGACAAAGCAACAAAGCTAACAAGAAACAGCATATGTCCCCAAGCCCCCACCATTTCCAGACGAGAAAACAGTTGCTGACACTAGTATGCCACAAAGTCCAGCTGCGTATCAATTCAAATTATATTATACTGTACCTTCTGAAGATTTGTTGACACATGGCTTCCACAAACCACCTTTGTAGGAATTCTTCCATATTGTTGATATCTGAAATAAATTAAACCACCTATGTCAAGAAACATGACAAATATGACAGGAAAGCAAAGTGGTGCTCAGAAGCATGAAGAGTATTAACAACAGTAATAAATATGAATTTAACTGAAAATTAGATTGTGGGCCCATGCTTTTCATGCAATCTGAGATGAGTTGTACTATTCATATTTTATGAATAGTACGACTTCCAAGAGATTTTATATTATATGTAGGATATAGATCTAAGAGAGTAAGAAAAGAAAGTCGAACAGATGATAAAACCTATGTAGCCAGAGGATGACAGTTACCAAAAATCATAGTACCCTTACATGAGCACATAAACAATGTAGTCCTGAATGTTCAGATGTCAGAAGTGTGAATCAACTTTAAGTACGTAAACCAACGCAGTGAAAATGTGTGATATCACACATGAAACATTTTCGAAGTGAAAATATAGGTCCTGCGTTCTTAACAGCTAAAAAGAGATATCCTGAGTTTTCAATATGTTCTTATTATCAAAGAGAGGTTCTGTTTCTTCATTTCACTAATATTACAATGACATCAACTCTCCATGCCTCAAGGGAATCCTTGTTAGAAGGGCAAAGGGATTAGCAAGTAAGCTCACGACAAAGCAGCAACCAGAATATTGCCACTTCCCAACTAAACTGTACAATCTTTTTGATGTGCCACTTCCTCCAACAACAAGCTGGACAATACACAATACCAAAAATAATTGTCACTTATTAATTTGGATCCCCATTACACCAAATACGAGTAGCAAGGGCTACAACACCTCACAGTAATCCATTTCACTTTGTAAACACTTTTTCCATTGGAAGCGAGATGACATCATTTTCCTCGATCAGAAATATGTTATTATCCAGCTCAAGCTCAACGGTCAAATCGACTGGTCATTTTGCTTCCGTCAGATGTCTAGCAAATGGATTCAGACTGAACGAAGTTGTCTAGAAATGCATCAAAGAGGTAAAAAATTGCTCTTCCTTAAGTAAATCAGCAAGAGTCGAATAAAAAATACGTCAACATTATGTAAAAGTCCAGATGCATCGCAAGATTAAAGCTAAGTTTAAATACAAACATTTGAAATATAAAAAGATGCAAAACTAGAGTATATTGCAAGCCTTTCCATTCTTAATTCATAAACTTTCCGAACAAGCTGGGACAATGCAATACATGTAATGAGATCCGAATCAGTAGATCGACAGAATCACAAGAAAGCCCCATGAATCTTCAGAATTCAAAAGAAACCAGAGTAAAGGAAAGAAAGAAAAGAAACCCAAATTGGACTACAGAAAGTGATCGAAATTCAAAAATTGAAGTATCAAAACAAATACTACTTCTGAGTTAGAATTCAGAGCCATTTGAAAAGAGAAATGCAACCAAGCAAATCTGCCACAATACCAACCGCATCAACAGAGGAATTATCAGCATCCATCTCAAGGCGCAGCTTCGCATACAGCTGTGGGCTCCGGTACACAGACCCAGGAGCAGGGCGGTGCTTGATGACCGGAACGACGTCGAACGAGGCTGTGCCCATGTAGAGGAGCATGCCGGAGATGTAAATAAGAGGAGCAAAAAGGAAGAGGCCCTGGCGCCGAAGTAGGAAGGAAAGAAAGAGCCAAGAGAGTCGCTGGGCAGCAGTCCTACCAGCCGGCTGAACGGGAGAGAACCGTCGGGTCTTGGACTGACCGCGACGTAGCCTGGGAGACCGGAGCGGCGACTGAGGCGACGACGGAGTGGAGTGGCCACTGCTGGGTAGCCGATTGAGGGGGTGCATTTGGGATCAAACTATCTACATCACAGGAACTCACAACCAGTGCATGTACGAAGACGCATCCATCATCGCCCAGAACCTCTCTGAAGATTTAAGAAAAATCCAGAGGGAGTGAGAAGGAGACAACCAGACAGACAAAATGGCAACTTTTGTAGGGGGCAATTGGGATGAATGACGAGGAAGGAGAGAGAACTTTGCGCTAGGACAGAGAGAGTAAGAGAGAGAGCGAGCTGGAGGAGAAGAGCGTGCACGTGCTTTGGCCCATGACGGAGACGGAAATGGGTTCGGTTCGCCAGTTGGCTAGCTTGGCAGGTTTTTCTGGGCCCTACGTGGAATTCACAACTAAAACTCTAGAAGGAGCAACAATTATAATACTTGTGCGGCTGGGCATGATGAGAACTCATTTATAATTTTCAAATAAGATCTTAGAACCAGAGATACTCCTCTGATTTTTAATATAAGACTCATTTAACTAATTTGATTAGGTTAAAAAGATTAGGTAAGTTAGTTAATTTAAGAAAAGTAACACATTTTTCCTAAAACACCATAATCATCTTTCTTAATAATACCTCATCTCCTTCTTCTACTTGATTATAGTTGAAGGAGTATCCATATGGTAATTTAGAAAAAAATGATAAATATGAAAAATGAGACTTATATTTAGAACCAAAACCAAATTAACAATTGAGTCCTATATTAAGAATCGGAAGAGTAATAATCATTTTTTTAAAACTATATTAAAGACATGTTTTTAAGAAATTTGCAATGTACCAAATGCTGCCTAATTTGCTAGTTTTCTTGTTAATTTTGCAACCTTTTTTCCTTTATTTTAAAATTTTTACTCAAATCCATACCAGAGTTTAGGGTCATTTGTAATGGCTTATAAGTGTCTGGTTGAAATCATATTCAAAAACATTTATAAATACGTTTTATGTGAATCGAGGTAAAACTCATCTCATATACACACATCGTATTTTATAAACCACAATTAAAAAATTATTTATAAGTCATTTCAAATGAATCTTAAATAGTTTTTCAATCATAATTTAAAAAATATAAAATAAATACGTGGTCAAAATTTTGTAAGTCAATCCAAACCAGTTATGTGTTTTACATGGTGAAACAGAGACTTCACCTAACGCTGTCGTTTTCACCCAAGGAATCATCGGTTACGGATGAACCACATCAAGATGAAAAGCTTGTATGGCGGCAAACCATCTTGTTGCGCAAGTTTATTCACCGTGTGTTTTCAACGTGTTCATATTTACCTGAAAATAACTTCAAATTCACAGGCCCGATGAAGCAGTGAAAATGACCGCTTCTGGAGAAATCTTCCGAGGGCACAAAAAATGGAAGGAAGAAGGAGACAGACAGCGAAAGCCACCCTCCAGAGGCGGCGCAGGATCTGACTTCACCATCATTTTGATTTCTAGAGTGTTTGTAATCATTTCTTCGCGAAATAAAATTTTTTCCAAGTATTTAATCCAATATAAATTTATTTCAAATAAACTAAAGTACGCATTCACCGTCTTCACCAACCCCTTGTTTGTTCATAATTAATATATATTTTCTAGTATATTTATTACTTTTAATTAATTTTTTGTTATATATAAATTAATTGTTTGAGATTTATAATAAGAATTGAAATAAATATTTTTCTTTCAATTAATTTACTTAACTCAGAGACTAAGATATAATCTGATATTTTAAAAAATCATATCATATTTATTATAATTAACTAATTTATTTGACTTTATTAATTTATCTTAAATTAATTAATTAGGTTTTATATTAAGGAGTAGAAGGAGTATCATATATCTATGTGCTATCCCGAATCTTTAATATAAAAGCTAGTTGATTAATTTAAATAGATTAAGAAAACTAGTTAAGTTAGTTATTTATAATAAAGTAAGTGTTATTTTTTAAAAAATATTTTTACTAATCGTATGTATTATTAAAACCATAATTCGATAAATTTTTTAATATATTT
The DNA here is from genome assembly GCF_004799145.2 of Neltuma alba. Taxonomy (NCBI): domain Eukaryota; kingdom Viridiplantae; phylum Streptophyta; class Magnoliopsida; order Fabales; family Fabaceae; genus Neltuma; species Neltuma alba. Next base: position 23,119 of record NW_021632747.1, on the reverse strand, counting down.
AACTATTACAAAGATTTATCAGCTCTTATATTAAAGACATGAGGGAGTGACATGTAAATATTTTTTCCCCCGGCAGAAAGATGAAACGTTAACTGCAAAAGGGGAGAAGAAGTACAGAAAGAACATAAAGTTCAGATAACAAACCAACCGTAAAAGAGAATCAAAACGGCAAAGAAGTGGGATCCTACCATCAGACTATTTCAGAAACCATAGCCAAAGTCTCCACTAGCATCAAACTCATCCGCCTGCTTTCTGAGGGAAGGCGAAGGTCTCCGGATGACCCTTTTAAACTTCAAATAATTTAATACTCCTATTATTTTTAATATAAAATCTATTTAACTAATTTTATTATATTAAAAAAATTAGATAAGTTAGTTAATTATAAAAAATATGATATATTTTTTTTAAAACACTATAATCATCTTCCTTAATATTCTCCCTTCCTCTTTTACTTGATTATGGTCTTTAAATTACCTCTATAGATACTTCCTCAACCATAATCAAGTAGAAGAGGGAAAGAAGATATTAAGAAAAATGATTATAGTGTTTTAAGAAAAACATGTCATATTTCTTATAATTAACTAACTTACCTAACTTCCTTAATTTAATCAAATTAGTTAAATATGTCTTATATTAAGGACCAAAAGAGTAGATAAATATAAAAAGTAAAGAGGATTGGGATCTTATATTTATGACCAAATCAAAAGTAAAAAATAACTCTTATATTACTTATTGACCAGAGGTAGTACAACATCCTTCAAATCGATCTCTACATTCAACGATTAATCTCCCCGGAAAGAAACTAAAAGAAAAATGGACACTTACACGGAACACTCGTACATAATTCGCACAAAATAAATACAAGAAACAACTTATAGTTTACTTTTGAAAATTATAAAAAAAAATTTGTGCTAACTACTTTTAAATATAAGTTATTTCTTAGAAATAGGTACAAAATTTATTTTAATATGATTAACGAAAAATAATTAGCTTCCTTTGCAATATAATGCTAGTTATCATTTAGCTATACGATTTTATATGGTCTTGTTGGCTCTCTTTTGGATGAATCAGGGGTAAATCATTCTGATCATAATCAAACTTTAAGACGTGATCACTCTTATCAGCATAAATAAAGAAAACCATAAAGGGAAAAAATAACTATAATTAATAACATACAAACGGATGAGTTTTTCAGGAAGATCTTAAAAAATAACACCGAAAAGAAAAGAGAGTCGGATTATCATTTGACTTAGAGTGAAAAAGGCCAACTGCTGTTAACCAAATGAAAAACAGACAATAAAATATAAACAAAAGCCTAAATTCTTAAGTACTCTTTTGGTTTCCTACACTTTTCCTCATTTATTCTCGTTGGATAAGATTGATAATTCATAATGCTTAGAAACGTGACATTTTATTGTCAATATCACATCTCATGGATCCTCAAGGGTTGTTCCCTCAAATAAGAAACAAAACATTCCCTACGACTAGCGGCACACATAGTTGCACCCCTAAAAAGACAAGGACGTTTCGGGTTAAATAACGAAGTCGAACGAAACAAATACAGATGATTTCAAATCCTCCACTACTATATAATTTTTAATTCTCAATACTAAGTAGCACTAGAAGGTTAATGCTTTGTCAAAATAATAATTTGAAGCATGCAGAGTAATGAGAAGAAAAGCAATAGTATAACTCGACCTGAGAGTCGACTCTTGCACCTAGAAGTGTATTGCTACAATATAAGTGGAGTCTTTGAAGGAAAGAACAAATAGAGGACCCGCCACCCGGCAACTGCAAACAATTAAAGGCCATTGCGGCGAAATCCACAGCAACACAATCAAGGGTAAGAAATCAGAGAAGTCAAATGGATATGTATAAAGTAAGATGCGATGACGTATAAAATAACAAGATATAAATTCAGAAATAAAGTCTTCTATAAACTAGCATGTTTCCATGTAGGTGCATCTTTTACTTCTTTCCTTCAGACATTTCTGCACAAGCGAATCTTAAGCGAATGGTAAAACAAGATAACTCTGATCAACACGCCCATCACCATCAATTTTGAGCATCTAAAGAACTAAATCCCAACATCTAAGTTAAAGGGAATAGATATTAGAGGCCATAAGATGAAGTAAATAAAAGAATAGAGGAACCGCTCAGAAAAATGAAAACTGCGGCAGCAGAATCCATGATGAAACCCCTAATCCAGATACTTATGCTCTCTCTTCAGCACACATAAACTTTTAGCTGCTTGAAAACATTACATAACAACGACTTATGATCACTTTACGTCACATGTTAGAATTGAGAAAGAATTACATTACAAGTAAACCTAAAAGACAACTAGAGACGCAAGGTTAACGCCGAAGTTCTTGCTTGCTCCTCCTAGAGATATACTAAGTCCAAAGCCAATCATCACTTATTATTATTAGGATCTAGGATGTAAAGTATAAGTGATTTAGACATGTACCTGCACTGACCTAGTTAACTGACTAAATCATTAAAAAATCTAATAATCGTCAGTGATCAGTGCTTAGCTAGATAATGCTTATGGCAGTATCAGAGGATTTGACGATGTTTCTTAGGCAAATAGCTGTGGCCTAGTAATACCCACCAAATAATACATTCAAATACTGTAATTATTTAAACATACAACACATTAAACGCAGAAGACTTCAAAAAAGCAATACATTTACAGCATGCAAGGATATGTATGACACCAAGCATTAGCCTCCAACAGGTTTGCCGGAAGGTCACATGTACTCTTACCAATAATCAATTTCAGCTGATCAATTTCAATCATGCGCTCCAGTATCTTCCAGAAAGGGAAAAAGATCTCTTATTGAACCACCATTTTTCCGGAGAGCTTCATACGTAATACTTAGGGATAAGGATGTCAGGTTGTCAACCCGTGACATTTCGTACCCAAAACAAATGCCCTGCCCCGTCCCTCCTCTTGGTACTGGGGGTTACAGAAAACAACACCAACAATTTCACATACTGACGCTGAACTACTTATAAACCTGCAAGCATATAGTTTTTCCAGGAAAAGGTGATCTGCGATCAAATGATGATATATAACTGGAAGCATGCCGAAATTTCAATTGGGAAATAATCAATTTTGGACAAAAATGTGGAGCCTAACACACAAAGAGTTCCAAAATTACCACTATATTACAAAGCCGTAGATTTAAGTGACTACAATCAAATTCCTGGGCAAAGTTCAAAACGAAACACCTGCAACATATGCAATTACTCCTAAATACTCACTAGCCACAAAACACTGCCTGAATAACCACCTCACTTGTATTCAAAGTTCGGCACTGGCGGCGCGTCAAAACTCTCCAAAACTTTGGTCTCGCTTCCTCCACGCGTAGGAGGCTCATCCTTTTTGTCTCCACCAAACCACCCGCCAAACCAAGATTTGCCCGAATCCGAACCCGAATCAGAAGGCACATTTGAGGGCTGCATTACCCCTTGAGGCAAGCTTTGGCCAGGTAATCCATTAACAGGGTATCCAGCAGGCATGGGTTCATCGATTATTATAGGCATCTGTTGCTGTGCACTGAGGAACTTGTTGAGCATGATCCCTGCTCCTTCAATCATAGCCAACAAGACGCCACCAAAAGCCGCAGATCGAGCCGAAGCTCCAAGCCCTTGGCGCATGGAGAGGAAGCCGCCAGTGGCAGCCCCGGCGATGATGGAGTTCCACGGATCCTCCTTCTGACGCAAGTAAACCATGGTACAGTCGAACGTGGAAAACAAGCCACCCCACACAGCGAAACTGCCGCCAACACGAGGTGCGTTGAGGCGAACAGCTTGCGAGCCGCCGACAAGCCGAGAACCCTTGGGAGAGTTGTAGAGACCTTTGAGGAAATGGAAGGCGGAGCCGCCAACAGCTCCCATGCCGAATGCGCCGCCGATGTCATCGAGAATGCGATCGGGGCAGGGTTCGCGAGAAGTCTCTGGGGTTCCCATGGGATGGAAGACGAAGCAATTGAGGGTTTCAGTCGATATAGAAGGAAAAGGGAAATCGAACAGAAAATTATAGAAAGGGGAGAGTGATTGCTATGGAATGTGATCGCCTGCCTCCTTTTCCGTGTTTATGAGAAGAGGAGAAGAGGAGAGAGGAGCACGAGAAAGGGAGGAAGCAATGTTGGCGTGGGGCATATGCATATTAGCCTATTAGGGTAATTGACCGCCACACCACAAGCGGGCGCGCCAAACAGGCAAACTGGCCAAACGGCCTTTTTTTGGTTGCATGTCCCCGGCTGATGCCCGTTTGGTACAATAAAAGAGTTCTTTTTAACCAAGAAGCAAAAACGGGACCGGTGTCAAGATAGTGAGTTTTGGGTTACTGGTCAGACTATGATCCAACTGGAATCAAACCGATCATAATAAAATAATAAAATTTAGGGACAATGGCAAATAAAGACCCTTGAATATATGAAACGGCAAAATGGGTTCTTGAATTTATTTAATTTATGTCAAGGATCCGGTCTCAAATAGAAATTACAAAATTTGGTCAAAAGTCATAAATGCCCTTCTGCTTCTCATATCATCTTCCTGTATCCGTTTCTCAATCTCTCTCGTCATCTCCATTTTCATTTGATCCATCCTCCCAAACTCATCTCTTAAAACTTTAATTGCACTCATAATCTCTTCCACTAGATTCCTCTCTCTCTACCCCCCAATCTTCCCCAATCTGGTTCTGTTTCAAATTTGTCTTCACCATCATGGGCAAGAGAGATAGAGCACCATTGACAGAACTAAAGGATGCGACTGGATGTAAAAAGAAAGAGAGTTGGAATGAGCGAAGGGGAGAAGGACACCATTATCATTGTTCATCTCCACCTTCAACGCAGAACCAGAGAGGATGCTGTGGAAGCTGGATCATGAAAATAAGATCGATGAAACTAATAAGCAATGTTAATAAGCTCCATGTTGTAAAAATGTGGAGCTATTTAATGTTGTACACTTAATCAAAAACGTGGTAACAACAATGCAGTGATAGAAACACAAAAATTCTGTCATTTGAACAGAAAAAATTAAATTGTATTAATTGCTTATCAGAGGTTGTCATTCGCCATACAAAACCTGTCATTGGCCTTACTAAAGTTGTCATTAATTGTTTATCAGAACTGGTTGCTGTCAAAAAATTTGCAAATTGTCATTTCAATAGAGAAATTTAAATTGTATGAAAACTTTATCAGAAATTGTCATTGGTCTTAACTTGTCATTGGCCAAACTGAATTTATCATGAATCCTATATCAGAAATGCTTGCTGTCAAGAATTCTCATTTCAACAGAAAAATTTAAAATTGTATGAAAACCTTATCGGAACTTGTCATTAGTCTTCCTTAACTTGTCATTGGTCAAACTGAACTTGTCATGAATCCTATATTAGAAGTGCTTGCTGTCAAGAATTCTCATTTCAACAAAAAATTTAAAATTGTACGGACCAATGACAAGTTCTGATAAGGTTTTTATACAATTTTAAATTTTTCTGTTGAAATGAGAATTCTTGACAGCAAGCACTTCTGATATAGGATTCATGGCAAGTTCAGTTTGACCAATGACAAGTTAAGGAAGACTAATGACAAGTTTCGATAAGATTTTCATACAATTTTAAATTTTTCTGTTAAAATGAGAATTCTTGTTAGCAAGCACTTCTGACATAGGATTCATGACAAGTTCAGTTTGGCCAATGACAAGTTCTGATAAGGTTTCCATACAATTTTAAATTTTTCTGTTGAAATGAGAATTCTTGACAGCAAGCACTTCTGATATAGGATTCATGACAAATTTAGTTTGACCGATGACAAGTTAAGGAAGACCAATGACAAGTTCCGATAAAGTTTTCATACAATTTTAATTTTTTATGTTGAAATGAGAATTCTTGACAGCAAGCATTTCTGATATAGGATTCATGATAAGTTCAGTTTGGCCAATAACAAGTTAAGACCAATGACAAGTTCTGATAAAGTTTTCATACAATTTTAAATTTCCCTATTGAAATGAGAATTTGCAAATTTCTTTGACAGTAACCAGTTCTGATAAACAATTAATGACAACTTTAGTAAGGCCAATGACAAGTTTTGTACGGTAAATGACAACCTCTGATAAGCAATTAATACAATTTAATTTTTTCTGTTCAGATGACAGAATTTCTGTGTTTCTATCACTGCATTGTTGTTACCATGTTTTTGATTAAGTGTCATTAAATAGCTCTGCATTATCACAACATCGAGCTGATTAACATTACTTATTAGTTTCATCGATCTTATTTTCATGATCCAGCTTCCACAGCATCCTCTCTGGTTCTGCGTTGAAGGTGGAGATGAATAGTGATAATGGCGTCCTTCTCCCCTTTGCTCATTCCAACTCTCGCCTTCGAAGGATGAAGAAGAAGGGTTAGCCCCTCTTTCTTCTTACATCTAGTCGCATCCTTTAGTTCTGTCAATGGTGCTCTATCTCTCTTGCCCATGATGGTGAAGACAAATTTGAAACATAGAACCAGATTGGGGAAGATTGGGGTGATAGAGAGAGAGGAATCCAGTGGAAGGGATGATGAGTGCAATTAAAGTTTTAAGAGATGAGTTTGGGAGGATGGAGCAAATGAAAATGGAGATGACGAGAGAGATTGAGAAACGGATACAGGAAGATGATATGAGAAGCAGAAGGGCATTTATGACTTTTGACCAACATTTCATAATTTCTATTTGAGATCGGGTCCTTGACAGAAATTAAATAAATTCAAGAACCCATTTTGCCATTTCATATATTCAAGGGTCTTTATTTGCCATTTTTCCTAAAATTTAATTCACAACATTCAAATGGAACAAAATTCATAAGTAATAATCACTGAAGGAAATATAAGAACTTACAAAAGCATAACCCTTGGGATGAATACTGTGGCCTTCTCCTCTTTACAAAATTGATCTAAAGGAATCAAATCAATAGCATAATACAAAGGAATCAACAGCATAATCAAAATTAGTAAAATCTACATAATGCAAGCTCACAGTATAATCAAAATTATAACGTAGATGATACCTTCTCCTCTGTAAAAAATTAATTTAAAGGATTAAGTCAATCAACAACTATATTATTTGATTTGTTTTAGGAACAACACTCTTGATTTACTTCAGCAACAATATCTTAATTTATTCGATTACTTTAGCAACACACTCTCCTCCCTTCTCAAATCTCACAACAGCCTAGAGAGAAGCAGTTCTTTGATCTTAAAAAACAACCCAGCTTAAAAAAAAAAAAAGGTGTTGAGCTTACCCAAAAGGCTACAATTCAAGGTGAAGCAGGACGTCAACGAGGAGAGGATGGACTATGGAGACTCGAGACTAACGATGTGAGCTGTGAAGGTGAACAGCGAAGGCAAAGCAATGTGAGTGGCAAACGGAGCCACGAAGGAGGGAGTGCCACTGTCAATGATGAGGTGACGCTATGGATTTTGTTGGGGTTCACAGCAAGAGTCTAGGATTGGGAGAAAGTGGAAGAGATCTTGGTGATTTGGGGGGAGAGGATTTCGATTTTTAGAAATGGGGGAGGAGGATTGAAGGCTCAAGACAGCGGGTTGAATGAGGGAGGGAGAAAGAGTTTTTTTTTTTTTTTCCTTTAATGCTAAACAATGTCATTTTGTGTGGGCTGGGCAACCAACACAAATAAACCAGGTGAACCGCCCAATCGATTATTACCTGTTGGATCGGTTCCCCACTGGTTCACAGCGGCTCTTGTTTTTTCTTCAAACCAGACCAGATTGGCGACCGGTTCACTAGTTTTTTGGTTGAACCGGCCGGTCAAGCCCGGTTTTTTCTCCTTGTTTTTAACAGCCAACAAAGGATTTTATAGTGGAAATGAAATTTGAAAGTGAAAATAAAGGTGGAAATAGAAGTGAAAGTGTGTTTCGTGTGAGATGGAAGTATGACCTAATTTTTGGTCAATATGCTAAGTTTTAATATGAAATGACCTATATGTCCTTCCCTAAAAATCCTAACCTCGACTTAAACAAGTCACAGCCGCCTACAAATCATCACAAGCCTTCACAAAAAGCCACTATTAGCGACCATCACCCATCAACAATAATGAAGGAGGGGTATAAATCAAATAAGAAATACATGGCTAACACTCGTCGAACTAGATTAGACTTGATCACGATAAAATTAAAGAGATAGCTCGACTTCAAACTCGTGATGGAAGACTCACATCTTTGATTGATGATGTTGTATAGAGATAGCAACACCCACTGTGGTTGATAAGAACGTTATCATCTCTAGTTTAACATTACCTAATAGTTTTGCATGGTTGGATATGGGTTCAGTTTTAGCATAAGAGGATAAGGAGGTTTGCATTGTCGAAAGAAGGAGAGGAGAAGAAGAGGATGATGAGGTAGAAGAATGATGAGAATGGAGAAGATGATGAGTATGGGTTCGATTTTAGTAAAAGAAAATGGGAGGTTCGCATCGCCAAAAAAGAGGAGCAACAAATTCAAAGAACACCGTTTGATACGTTGCTGAAGAGAGTTGATTAAACAATAGGTTCTTTGAAAAGAGGTAAAGAAAACTAAAAAGATATTCAATGAAGTTGTTTAACGATATTTTTTGGTTAACAATCTATCTAAAGATTTGGTTACTGATAAACTTAATGATGCCATACCATCCCCGTAGTCAATCCAATCTAATGGGATAAAATTTTATCATTGTTGTTGATAATCATGGTGATTTGTTGTGATTCAATGAGGATAATGAAAAAATTGAAATTGGCTAATTAAAACAATTGAACTCTTCAATGATTAGTCTCAAAAACTCTTTTCAGCTCTTTTATTAGCCCAAACTCACATTTTGGTATATACTCCTCCAGGTCCTTAATATAGAACTTAATTTTTGAGTTAATTTTAGTTCTAAATAAAAGACATATTTCTCATATTTATCAATTTCTCCTAAATTATCTCTATTGATACTCCCTCAAGTATAATCAGGTAAAAGAGAGAGGAAGAATATTAAGAAAGAATATTAGGTAATTTCTCCTAAATTATCTAACTTTCTTAATCTAATCAAATTAATTAAATATGTCTTATATTAAGGACTATGTTTTATCAATCTCGAACAATGCAAGACTTCTTTTGGTACGCTTTATAATTCCAATAGAAATAGAGGTATTTTAGTGATTAATATATTTATTTATGTTCTCTTCTCTGATTTTATTGTGTGTCCAAACAGGAGGCTAATAGCATTTTCTTCCCAATTTTCTCTTCATTCTATCTCCTTTTCTTTTATTTTCTTCCATCTCAACTTCTCTTTCCTTTTCTTCACATCCAAATGGAGAGGAAGAGACATGGGAGATGGACATCCACATAAAATACCTTTAATACTTTGGATTCATAACACATTATGTCTTTTTCATTCAAATGTTGTGCCGATTTATTTACAACGATTGTGTCGATTTATTTACAGCAGCTATAATTCAAAACACTCATAGTCCTGGTCACACATTGGAGTGAAGTGAAGGAGATTTATGGGTATTCATTTGCTGGGATGCTTCTTGCATAAATAAAATGCCACGTTGCACAAGTAATGCCAATATATTTTTTTTAATAAAAGGTCAATTTATTTTTTTTAAAATTACAAAGGCAACTAGGCATGTCTTTTTTTTTTTTCCCTAAAACACAGATATCCTCCTATTAAAGGCAATCTTATTCGAGACACTATCAGTCACTGAATGTGGGCACCTCTCCTAGCGGGAATTTAAACCTTAGTTCGTCATATTGTGAGGGACTAGTCCTTTCCATTATGCCCAACTCCCGTTAGTGGCAGCTAGACATGTCAAATATAGACAATCTAGGCAATGTCCGAATTTACCAAATTGACAGGCCGGTCCATCCCTATAAGAACAAAAAAGTAAACAGTAACCCAAAAAAAAATCCAAATAGAGGTCAGCAATTTGGAGGCGAAACACTACTCTCAAACTTGAGCCAGTCATATTGTTGCCATACAAGTCTTGCCCAAGAGTTCTCCTTCGTAAAAGAGATGAGAACTTTGAAACATTAAATTAACGTCACCACGAGACCAAATCTATAGCACGCAGGGCATTGAAAATTTCCATTGTTCAAGAAGCACACTGTTAAACTTACCTGTCGGAAGTTAGATGAACCCAGAGGAACATTGAGGGGCGGACCGTACAGGATTCGTTTACCGCCCAACGGGATTATGCTAAAATCAGGCGGACACTTGTATGCGAAAGAAGTAAGAACAGTCAGAAGCGGGATGTGATAAATGTCAGGTAAAAAATAAAAAAAAGATGTGATAAATGGATAAAGGCAAAAAAAATGCTTGGATTAGTTGAAAATTATTTTTTTAATAAATCTAGATAAACTCTCTTATATATTTATTTTATATATCATAAAATTATTTTTAAAATTATAGTTTTATTTTCACCTAAACATTCTCAAAATGTTAAAAGAGAGGGAGAAAGAGAGGAGAAAATGCTTGTTGATGCTTTTTTGGGGACCACCTGCTGTCAAAATGTTTTTTTTTTAAAAATCAATTAAATATATATATTTTACCATTAATTAAATAAATATATAAGAAAAAGAGAAAATTATGACAAAAAACTATGAACCATCTCAAAGTTTAAGATTAAATAGCTTTTAAAGTTATGACTAGTTTTTTTTTGAAAAATTATTACTACCTCCGGTCCTAATTATAAGAACCAGTTGACTAATTTGAAGAGATTAAGGAAGTAAGTTGACTTATTTATTTGTCTTAAATAGGTGTTGTCTTTCCTAAAATATCCTTGCTAATCAAGTGTATTGACTGGAACTATCATTGTTAAAAAGGCTACTTTAGAAAAAAATGTATAAATATAAAAGATAAAGTGGATTGAGGTTTTATATTTAGGATTAAAATAAAAGTCAAAGAGGGTTTTATATTAAGAACCGGAGGTAGTATTATTCTTTTTACATATAATATTTTTTTCAAAGTTTTCTTTTAAATAATTTATTTTTTATTGAAAAATATTAATGACTCCTGGCTTTGTAAAATGGTGAGGATTCTAATGTATTGTTGCTCCCTTCTGATTCTGCTGCAAACGGTGCCGTATAAAGGTAGCGGAGGGCAGCACTGCAGCAGACGATAAGCGCACCGGAGGGGGAAGCCAGACGCCCAGAGTCAGAAGTGCATAGCTCCGAGAAACCCGATGGTGGGAAGTGCTGGAGCAGATCCTCCAAACTTAAAGAAGTACGGCGTTCCTTCCTATTCAGTCGCATGGATCCCACCAAATGTTATCAAATCAGTGGCGAATCAAACCATTGGTGAAGCCTCTGACAACACCGACAGCTCCCCGCCTCAGCCACCCGAGCAGTTCGGCGAGCACTGCCTTGCGATCACTGGTGGTGGTGGTGAAGGCAGCAGCGGCATCCCCAATGCTGTGTTGCTTGCACATTTTGATGTCGCATCTAATTCTCTGTCTGATCAGCTAGTATGTTTCGCTCTTGCTTTCTTGATCCTAAATTCTCATGGATTTGATTTAGCCATTGTTTTAGGATTTGAAACTAGAGGAATCAGATTTGAGTAATCTGCAATTTTTGTTCTGAGGTGCAAAACTGATTCATGCGTGTTTTTATCACAACTACATGAATTTAGGCTCGTCTTAGCGGTGTGGTCGTGAAAGCTGATTGGGCTGCTTTTCTTTTCTTTTTCTCCCCGCCCGTGTATTGTAAAATCGAGTTGTCTAGAGTGCTTGGATTCTTACGTTTTACTGCATTTTGATGTGAACTGTTTAAGAAAATTATTCAACATCAAATGGTTTAGTAATTTTTGTAATTAAAATTTAAAATTGTAGAAAGATATCATTAAAATGTGTAGCTCTTATTTGTCTTATTCCGCCATTGTTTGCGTAATTTCATCAATATTACAGGTGGGCAGGCTTGGGACTGATTCTGAGTTGCCTTATAGAATGGCACTTCACCCCGGTGGAGATGGCCTTATTTGTGCCATGCCAAAGAGTTGCAGGTATTTTGCTTCTCATTTTTTCCTTGTTTCCTTAGGTTGTTTCCTTTCTTAAAGGTATTTGTTTGTATCATAATACATTGAGGAGTTGTTGTGGTACAACTGGAAGTTTAATCTTAATACACACTAGGCAAGATACTAACTTGTACTACATCAGTGGAGCTTCATTATCTCCACCTTTGAAACATTGTAACATGAAATTCTGAATTGTTCATGCAGATGGTTTGAATGGAACCAAAACAAGAGTGCTGAAAGTCATAAGTTAGGTCTGAAGGTTTCTGATAAAGTACTCAGTGAGTTGGAGGATGTTGGGCAGCAGTTAGCCCTGGCATTTGACAATGATGGCACTATGCTAGCTGTTGGTGGGGAGGTAGGTAAAGTAATTAGTAACATTTTTATTATGATAATGATACTGCTTATAACCAAGAAAATCTTGTGTAGCATGAAAGAAATAGAGGCTGTGCTGAAGCATCTCAACTAATATCCCTTTACTGCTATTCTTATTCTATTCAATGTGCAAATTTATCATGGTGTGTAGATCCATACTCTTCACAGTCAATTAATAATGGCATTTAATGCTAGAAATTTTAATCAATATTTCCCCCAAGACGAAGCAATGCCAATGTGGTGTCGTCATCTAAAAAGGAAGTGGATAAAATTCTTCAACATTTCTCCCCCTCCACCACAAAAGAAAGGAAAAAAAGAAAGAGAATAAAAAGAAAAGGAAAAAGAACAAAGAAAGATGGAAAGGAAAAATTAATTTAATGTTTATTGTAGATTTTTGAAGAAGTTTGGATGACTTCTACCTTACTTGATAAATTGTCAATCCATATGTCATGTTTCTAACTCTGATGTTAGATTTACAGTCTCGAGTATTTTATTTATACTATGAAGATATGGATGTCATGTTTTATATTATGAATTATTTGCCACTTATTGGTGAATCTCATGATGATATGCTTAGCAATTCGCGAGTTGGAAGCATGCGTTCAAGATTAAACAGAAGTGTATTCATTGAAAATCCAACCAAAATGGATGCATAGGAACCGTATGCTTTGTGTTTTCTTCTTTAGTATAGCAATATATATGTGGAGAAAGATTTTGTCTCACAAGCTTAGAGCTAAGAGAAGGCTATGATGGTTTTCTATATTGTTTGACATGCAAACCTATTAGGTATAGAGTATATGGCACATGTCTACCATGTCCCATGCCTAAAATTGAGTTTAATTAGGAGAATGAAGTTCATACAAAGCTCTTGAGCCTTGAACACCTGGTTAAAAAGGCTTTGCTAACATTTGCGATATCAATATCTTGTATTGAAAAAAAAAAAAAAAGTAGTATTATATTCTCTCATTTCTATGAATCGTTAAACAAGTTTAAATTTATTACAAAATGTATAAGAATGACTTTGTAATTTTGTTTGGAATTGGTCGAAATAGAACACAGGAGGGTAGAACTTTGTAACAACATGAAAGTTTTGTATTGATTTGGGATGTGGAAGATTTATAGCTCGTTTGGATATGCATATTTAAGTGCTTATAAGCATATTTTACGTAAGTTGGGACAAAACTTCTCTTGTATATTCACCTCATATTTTGTAAATTATGATTGGAAAACCGCTTTTAAACCATTTCAAAGAAGCCCTTAGTTGGAGCTGAATGCTTGTGGTTTCAGGGTGCTTCCTTATCTTTAGATGCCGTATGAGCAAGAATGTTCTGATTTTGATAAAGGAGCGGGATGCTATTTGATTTTCTGATTTTGGTGTGGTGCAGGACGGCAATCTGAGGGTTTTCAAGTGGCCTAGTATGGAAATTATTCTCAATGAGACTAAAGCTTATTCGACAGTAAAAGACTTACATTTCAGGTTTGTTGTTTAGCAATATTATGGAGATTTTAGTTTTTAATTGAATACTACAAAAGAAAAAAGGAAAATGTTTTTGAAAGAAAGAAAAGAGAAGTTCTGTTTAGTGTTTACCCATTTTATTTTTGATGAGGATTTCCCTTATAGTCTGTTTTCATTGTCTTGCAGCTCTGACGGTAAACTGCTCGTCTCTCTGGGAAGTGGTGGGCCGTGCAGAGTTTGGGATGTTTCCTCCTCAATGGTTCTAACTTCCATATCAAGTAAAAATGTGAGCAATTGTCACTTACAGAGAGAATGTTAAGTTGACTGTAAAGTTTAAACTAACGTGAGTGACATTGGATATACTATGAACTGTACACTATTATTGGCAGTGAATAAGTTATGAAATATGGAATCTATAAATTAAATAATTAATAGAATGTAAAGCTTTATAGTTATTGCTAGTAATGTTAATTTCTTTATAGTTTTCTCATCATGTTTCCTATGGAGCATCATTGCTATCAAGTTTCTACTAATTGATTGGGAGATAGCTTTGCAAGGTAAATTAGAAGAAGGTGATCTTTCGTAGTTGTCTTTTTCTGGCTATTGCATCAGATGGAGGTGATTTGTACATCTACACATTAACAAACAACTGATGCTTTGATCAAAAGCATTCTAACAAACTAGTCTGATTGACATATACTCCTCAGCTTAGAGAGAGATAGTGAGGGATTTCTGATTTCCTTTTGGGTTTCTTTCAAATAACCTTACTCCTTGGGATTCTATTGTAAATCTTCTTTTGATCTGGACCTTTAAATGATGGTGGTCAATTTGTAAATGCGTTAGAAGTATTTATTTAATGATTGGGTGCATTTGTCTGTTCTTTCTCTTCACATTCCTTAATTCTGGATTGATGTTGCTCACATATATATATATATATTTGGATTGGACTAAAAGGAGCTTAAGATCATATAAAGCAACTTTGAGAAAAAAAGAGGAATTGGTATCCGATGGTAAAGCGAGCGATTATGCAAATCATTGATATCAAGATAAAATATAAAATTTACAACATGCTATATTATCCAAAGTCATTAATAGTCTAGCTGGTTAAGCTCTGTCCAATATGTAGGAGGCCAAATTAGTTAAATGGAAAACAATAAAGGATCGGATGAAACAAAGAAATTATATTCTTTGAAGCTTTTTTTTCATCTCATGCCACACGTATATGTATCCTAATTGTAGCCAAACTGTTAAAGAAGTATTATGGAATATCCTCCATGTATCTGGATATAAATGATAGTTCTAATCTTCAAGATCTAGCCAAAATGGACTAGTTGAAGGTTTCAATTTTTTTCCCGCTGTGTTACACTGCTCAACTGGGGAGTGTTCTGAACTGCATTCATTGACTATAAGACAATATAGTGCTTTTGCTAATATTTTGTATAACCTTTTTCCTTCACTAATCATTTATCCTGATCATCTCTTTCACTATTTGTAGACCAATCATATTTTGTTAACTACAATGCAGGGTGAAGTATTTAGCTCTTGCAGATTTTCTCAAATTAATGATAGGACCCAGGTCTTGTATATTGCTGCCATGACAGGTATATTCTCACTGGATTAGAAGTATTCTGAGGGTAATTATATTTTATTTAATTGACAAGTATTTTATTGCTGGATACAGACAAAGGTGGAAGCATACTGACATGGGATGCAAAGACTGGGGCAAGGATTGGCTCAAAGCATATTATTCGTGATGCAATCTCTGCGTTCAATGTCTCAACTGATGGAAAGTTAGTTGCATGGTAAGTAATCTGATACTTCTTCTCTAGTGATCAATGAAGATAGATGCATCTTCCTGACGTCAAGGGTGAGACTTCTCAAGAACTTATCTATTCTGTTTTGCTGGGTTGACATGAAGTGGAACACCTTCAGGAGACATTGTGATTGTAAATTCGACAAATATGCGGATTCTGTCAATGATTAAAAGGGCTCACCTTGGCATAGTAACTGCGTTAGCTTTCTCTCATGATTCAAGGTTTGAAGCCAGTACATTGTTACTGTTTTTGCCAGGAACTTGAAGCTTGGATATCGAAAGTTAGTGATGGTTTTGAATCTTGTGTACAGGGTGTTGGCTTCTGTATCTTTTGATTCAAGTGCAAGGGTTACTGTAATTGAGGAGAAGCAGAAAAATGGTATGTGCGTATTTAAAACTAAACTAGCTTGATAACTGAATCAACAAGTCCCTGGTTTTTTTGCTATACGATCACTGTAAATGGGTATTCCGTTTTGTTTAATCTTTCATGAAACCAAATATTAGTTTAGAATACCGTATCCAACGCACCATTTGCTGCACAACTTAATGTGCTGAACTTTTAAATCCCATTTGGTATGAAGCAATGAGAATAAGAGGTAAGGATTGGGATTAGAATTGAGAAGATCTATTAACAGAGTGTTTAGTATGAGTGATTGCTTGTTATTTAGGATTGGGGAATACCACCTCTCTATGTGGTATTCTCCAATCCTACCTATATCAGTTTGCTCAATCCCAATTAATAGGTAATCCTTCATACTAAACACTTTCTAATATGTTTTCTCAATCCCAATTCTAATTCTTACTTTTCATTTTCAATGCTTCACACCAAATAGAACTTTAATGGTTTCTCTTGAAGCATAACTTCTCTGAAGGTTGTTGGAAAGTGTTAGATCTTCGGCTGTTGAGACTTCCATGATCACTATTAATACGTATGTTAATCTCTTTTCAGAAGGATTGAGCTTATGGATTGCTGTACTCTTCATCATACTTGCAATAGCAGCTGCCTACTTCCTGAAACTTCAAGACATTGACAAGTTAAAGTTATATTTTCTTCAAAATTGATGTGCAATGTTAGCTAAAAAGTTTTGTAAGTGGTAACAGCATAAACTTCGATTGTGGGGGCTGTAGATGTCTTTTTAAGTTCACATGTTCAGTGATGTATAACATAACTCCCTTGTTGATAGGTAATAATATTATCAGAATTATCACTCACAATTGTTAAATTCAGTAAGACTAAATTGTAATTTCCATAAGAATTAATAAAAATTTTGAAAATTTCAGTGATAATTTTAATCGTAAGTTGTGATTTTTTGATTTACTTTACTACATTAAGAAATTTTAAATTCTTGATCATTGTTTACGTCTTATTCTTACCACTTAGGGCTTGTTTGTAATAGCGGTGAGATTCTTTAAAAGTAGAGTTTTAATTGGAGAAAAGTTTTATTTTGAATTTACATGAACGTGGTATCTGTTTGTTAGGCTCTTTTTTTTTTGGGTCAGTTATTTATTTCTCTTCTTAACCGTGGTGCCATGTCGAACTTCAATTGTTGCATGAGAAGGTTGGGACCACAATTTCCTAATGGAAAGGTCCCTTAACCGTGGTAGTTTTTTTTTTCACTTTTTTCAGGGTAAAGAGCTATTTCTGTGCATGCATGAGAAGTTGTTGGCTTCTTGCGAAAAAGTTTTTTTTTTTTTTAAATGAAACACAATGGTCCATTAATCAAATCAAAATTACCCTGAAATGAAGTCTAATTTGGGGTGCTTGAATAGAATCAAAATCATGGTTTTAAAAATACTTTTACGGTATAAAAAGTAAATATGTGGAGGAGTTTATTTCGATTTGCGAAAAAATATTTTTTAGAAGCATTTCTGGTGCTATCCAAATACCCCCATTTCCTTTTATCATTCATCACCTTTTAAAAGAGGTAGTGGTCGAACAAATGTGTAAGAATTGTTTACCTAATTTCCTACCTGCCTCGGCAAAGACATAGTTCAAAGGCATTTCAATTTTCATATGCACTTCCTCTATTTTTTTTAATATAAAAACTCACTAGATATTTAATTTAGTTTTAATTATAAGACTTCAATCTATTTTATTTTTAATATTTATCTATTTTTTTAAAGTAGTTATTGTAATAATTGTACATATTAAATGTTTTATTAAATAATATTTTTAGTTAATATATATGATTACGAAGGATAATTTATGAAAGACAGTACCTGTTTTTTTATAAATAACTAACTTAACTATTTTTTAATATCTTCAAATTAGTTAATCAAGTCTTATATTAAAGATCAGGGATAGTATTAAACACCGAAAATGTATTTAACTTAAATATGTACAATCACCTTTATCACATGCGTAAAGTATTTTTTTCAATATTTATTAATGGAAAAGGATGATAGTTTGGCTGTATTCTTTTATACTAATTTACAAAAATATAAAGAAAAAGTAATCTTTTTTCTTAATTACTATATTTGCTATATTCAGAATTAATATATTTTTAAAATATATTTATTTTAAAGAATTAGTTTACATTGTGTTTGGTCAGCTTAGAAAGTGTATATTTTGATTGAAATAAAGTTAAAAAAATTTAATATATTGTGAGGACTTGAATTCTTGATAAGAAAACTTAAATGGGAGAATGAAGGTACAATTTAACAAGAAAGATTGTTGTCAAACAATTTAAGAAAATTATTTTATAATTATTTTGCAATGGTATTATTGCCAGAATAACCATGGTAATCAATCCAAAATACTACTAACCATGATCATCTTGATGGCTGATAATAAGCGATAATTGATGATTAGTTGATTACGGATTTCACTACAGAAATACTCACTAATATATATATATATATGTAATTTTTTTGCAACGGAAATAGTAATCACTAATATAAATAGTATTAAGAAAAAAGGAAAAAAAATGAATTTCGTGAAATTCCACTTTGTGCGAGACGACGCCATAGATGCTGCTGCTTCTTGTCAGGGAAGATAACCACTCTCGCTGATCGTGCAAGACTTCCTTCACTCTCTCTATCCTTCACGGTCGGTACTAAGGCAATTTGCTTCTTGTCCTTGGATTCTGAGAAAATGTTGGAAACTCGCTGAGCTCTCTCTCTCTCTCTCTCTCTCTCTCTCGCTCTCTCTCGCCCCTGTTATTTTTAGAATGTAGCTTACTTTAAGGCTGGGAAACCTTGGCAACAACATTTTCTGAATTTCCTTAGCGCTTTGTTGTTTCTTGCAGTTCCTTTTGTGTTTCTTTCGACTGTGAAAATGGATCCATCTTCAGTTCTGTTTAACCAGCTTAAGGTTTGAAGCGATCTGCTTCATTTTTACCCCCTGTAATATTTCATTAAGCAATTTGGGAGTTATGTTAATAATGGATTTTTTATTGTTGAATTTGTTTTCTTCGGTTACCCCAGTCAGCAAATCCATTCTTCTTGCTAGCGGGTCCAAATGTGATTGAATCTGAGGAGCACGTTCTACGGATGGCTAAGCACATAAAGAGTATCACATCAAAGTACGTTATTCCTTGTTTCCTACAACTAACTTCTTCGTAGGCTGCTGGCAACATATTTCTTTTTCTTGTTCTCTTTATCTGGCACCGCTATACTGATATTTGTCTGTTCCATAAGCTGGATGAGTTTACTCTTCGCTTCAACTTGTATAGCCTGAATTTATTTGGAATCCCCTATCTGCTTCTTTCAGCCTGCTATTTGAGTTATGTAAAAATTAATTTTTATGAAATAGAGTAACATATAAAGTGCAGTGAGCAAAAGGTATACTTTTGTATGTGTCGGTGTCTAACATGATCTCGAGTATATAATTGCCAGGGTTGGAATACCATTGGTTTTCAAGTCAAGCTTTGACAAAGCCAATCGGACATCATCCAAATCATTTCGCGGCCCGGGCATGATTGAAGGATTGAAGGTTCAGAAACCTACTGCTTTTAATTGCACCGCTCTTTTCTTGTTTCTTGAGGAAATAGGATGCTTCTATATCTTTAGTGATTCTGGAGTTTTAACAAAAAAAGCGTTAGTTATAGATGCTTAAAAAAGGAAGCAGTTATTTATATTTGTGCCAGATGATTTTGGCTGGATGTTGCATGAGCAGACCCTGTGGCATGACCTGGGTAATCATATCTCGGCCCCTTGTAGGGCTCTGAAAGTTATTCCACGGGAATGCTGACCTGGGTCAGATGTCACCTCTTGCATTGTTAACTACATTCTGGGCCATTGTTACTTTTGGATGATTCTTCATTTTTAATAATGATTATGATAAAATATTTACATAAAAAGGAATTATGAATATCTACTAGCAGAGGTATTGTGACTCAACTAGAGCAGCATTTTTCCTTTGCCATGACAATTGCATCATGATAGTAAATTTGTCAAAACCACAGAATTTGATGTTGAAAAATGCCAATTGTAGCTCATGCTTAGTGCACCAATTTTGCTATGTTTTATTGCCTAGTTAACCCAAAAATTTGATTGTCTACATTTCTCATTATTTTCTACAGATACTTGAGAAGGTCAAAATAGCCTATGACATGCCTATTGTGACAGATGTGCATGAGGCTATCCAGGTAATGCATGTGCTTATATCTAATTTCAACCGTATGAATTTCTGCCCATTTAAATGCTTGGAATAGATTTCAAATTTCTAGCTTTTTTTGCTTGGATCAAGTCTTTTGTTCTATATCTCTATTGTGATGAAGGTCATTCAAATTATCTGCTATTTTGATTTAGTGTCTCATGCAGTGTCGGTGATGCCAATCATGATGCATGGATTGATATATAACGTCAGAGTTGAATTCATGATTTTTTAATTTGGGAGTTTAGGGTTTATACATTTAGGTCTTTACAAAATTGCCAGAAATTGCAAATTTGTAAATCAGCTACATCTTTCAATAACACTAGAAAAATTCAAAACATCATAGATGGTCATGATCTATGGCTAAAACTGTTCTGGCTTTAATTTGTTTAGGCCACCGGAATGCAGTTCAATTATTATCATTGCTAAAAGGCGAGAAAAAGCTCAATGACAATTCAAGCGGTGCTTACCCAAATGCAAGACATAACGACTTGGATGAACAAGGAAAAAAAATTAGGCCAGTATTTTCTGATTGTAGACCTTAGACCTTTAGGGTTTCTAATTAACAGATGTTATTTTAGCGGACTCCAGCTGGTTGTCCATCCTTATTATCAATGATTCTTTTCGCTGTTGAGTGCCCCTGTGTATTGCATGTTTGTGGGAGACCAAAGAAATTGATCTATCTGGGGATATAACTTTACAAAAAACTGTGTTAGAGTATTAATTGGTTCCAGACCATTAAAGCTTGATTTGACCTTGCTATCTTTCCCTTTCTGTCTGACTTGTACCCCTCCATAGTTGAGTTAAATTGGCTTTCAATTTTTTATTGTTAAATTCATAATACATCAGCACTTTAATTTACTGAAGTTATTGAATGGATGATTCTGATATGTTCTTATTAAAGGTGCATTTTAATGAAGTTTAGACTCCTAATTTCTGAACTAACTGTTACACATTATCTTCTATTTTGCTAGTGTGAACCAGTTGGCAGGGTTGCAGATGTTATTCAGATACCAGCATTCTTATGTCGTCAAGTAAAATAACTCCCCCCCCCCCCCCGGGGGTTCAATTACCAGTACCTGTAGAACTAACTGAACTTTTTGGTGGATAGACATCCCAATTTAACTTATTTCTTTTATTTTCCCTCTTATGACAGACAGATCTTCTAGTGGCAGCAGCCAAAACTGGAAAAATTGTCAACATCAAGAAAGGCCAGTTCTGTGCTCCTTCTGTAAGTATATTGTCCAATCTGATGTGTTCAAATTCTAATTGTTGCTTGTCTCTACATATACTTCATAAATATCAAATATGCAGGTCATGACAAATTCAGCTGAGAAAATTAGATTGGCTGGAAATCCAAATGTGATGGTTTGTGAGAGAGGAACTATGTTTGGTTACAGTAAGTTTATAGCATCTGTTCGAGCTCTTCATAATATGCCAAAGTTTTGAACTGCCCTAATCTTGCATAACAATAAACTATTCTTTGTTTGCTGATTTATCGTGGTTTCATTATAGTCTTGTGCTTTTCAAATTCAATTTTATTCTGAGTCACCTGCCCTTCTCCCTGCTGTTTCTTGTGCAACCATGATTACATACTCGAAATTTAGTTTTATCTTAAGCAAGTTAGAGTTATTGGTTGATTATGTTAAAAAACCAAACTATATTAATCCTTTGCTTTGTTGTTGTAGATGATTTGATTGTTGATCCACGAAACCTGGAGTGGATGAGAGAAGCCAATTGTCCTGTTGTAAGAAAATAATTCTATTATGGTTCTCTTTAGAATATGAAATTCGGGATAAATTGTTCAAATGATCCCTTGATCCTAGCTAATTGATCAAATATCAATGTAACAGTCCCCATTATGTTCATAAACCATTCTATTTCTCATTAAACTAATCAACAACAACAAAGCCTTATCCCACTAGATGGGGTCCGCTACATGGACTGCACGATGTCATTGAGCCTTATCCAAAACCAAATCTTTGGATATATTGTTAATTGAAAGATCTTGTTCGATGACTTCATTAAGTGTTGTCTTCGGCCTTCCTCTATTTTTTTTTAGAGGACTTCATACTGTTTGATCAACTCTTCTCATTAAACTAATCATTTAAATATTTTTTACGGCAGGTAGCTGATATCACACATTCATTACAACAGCCTGCTGGGAAAAAGGTATACTTAGCATATCATAATGCCCTCGTTTGTTTTGTACGGAATATGGTTCTGCCTCTTATTATTTTCACATATAGTATATTATGCAGCAGATTGTTCTAGCATGTGGTGCTTTTGACAATTACTTAGGATAGAGATAAATGTATATTGCATCTTTTTTTCTGATTTGAATAAACCTTTTCATAGCATGTCATACATTTGAGGGAAAGCATAATTTTGGTTTCGCTAGATTCATGATGTCAAAAATCCTTGCGCTACTTCCATTAGCTGCTGGACCAATATCATTTGGAATCTTGAGTATTTTCTCTTACTGTCTTTGTTGTCCACATCCGTAAGTCATTTTGGCACGGTGCAAGGACACTTTCTCAAGTATGTGTATCAATTGTCCAACTGGCCTTTCTTGACCTATGGGTATTTTTCATCCAGATCTGATATCCATTTCTTGCTCTTGCCTAACTTTTAAAAAGATTCTTTCATATCTTTATCGGTGATTATATTCGTGCTTCTTTGTATTAAAAAGATCCCCCCCCCCCCCCAAAAAAAAGTGATAATAATTCTGATTCTTTATGCAGTTGGAAGGTGGAGGGGTTGCAAGTGGAGGCCTTCGAGAATTGATACCATGCATTGGAAGGACGGCAGTTGCTGTTGGAGTGGACGGGATTTTCATGGAGGTA
>NW_021632746.1:0-24583 GCF_004799145.2 Neltuma alba | reverse complement strand
CTTATAAGTTTGTTTTGACACTCGAATGAACCCCCCGGGGCGCGAGTAGCCCTCATCGCAGGCAAAACATGTTTCTGTCTTATGATTATTACTGAATTCTTCCACACCCTCTATTTGCTGTCTGATCAGAATTCTGTATCTGCTAAACTTTGCATGAAGCAAAGTTTGGTCATAAAGCTTGGCATATTTATTTGTTGAGGTGGTAGGATCTTGTTGGATCTATTTACAATCAACAATCAGATTTAGTTATTGTGAACTGACCATCCACTTTTCTTGTGCCCAATTTCTGTGTTGCTTTGATGTTTGTCACTTTCTTTCTGTATCTGTAGAATTCATTGGACAGTTTTCTGAGTGGATTGAATTACCGTTACTATTCCTAATTCCCACGTATCAATCTCAGTTAATCAACTTGTAGAAAGTGAATATATTTGTGTTAATCACCTCTTGGTTATTTTCTAATTTTGTAAATGTTAAATTGTTCTCATCAGCGCCTTCTTCATCATCTATGTCATTAAGATTACAGGATCTCTTTTATGTGCTGATGAATCGATTTTAGCTATAAATAATGTTACCATTTTGTCAGATTGTATTAGGTAATATAATAATCAGTAGAATTAAGCAGAAAAATGGATAATGGCTCACTCATGCAAATTTGTTAACTATGAGTAAAAGGATGATGATAGGAAGTAGTTGTAAGACTGAAAGCTGACACATTAAATTCAGATGGAAAGTTTAGGTAAAAAGGTAAAACTTTTCTTCTCACTCCTTTGGAAAAAAACTTTTCTTTACGTAAACTGACATCTTTTACTCGTGTGAGTTCCTCTGAAATTTACTTAGGTTGTTTTTTTTTTCCCAGCAAAAAAAAGTGATTCTGCAAAGGTCTTCAGTGTGCTTTCTTGGAATAGGCATACCAAGTCATGCCAGAATATCAGGGAGACTGCTGAATCATCCGGTCCTAATGGAACTTGCAAGCCAGGGCTCATTGCGCCACGCTTAAAAAATTATATGCCGTTGAGAAGAGACTTAATAAGTTATTAAAGGTAAGTGAACAAGTTTGCATGTCCTTCATCTTCCTTGAAAAGACGTGAAGCAAAGTCTTGTATTCCATCAATCTGGTTCAAATTTGGCATTATGGGTAAGAAATTACACACAGCGTCAAAAATTTATGTGTGACCCAACTCTTAAGGGATGATAAGCCTATTAACTATTCAAAAGCAAGTTCCTAAAAATTAAGCGGGTGTGTTATGTTTTAGGAGTTTATTGTTATCTAGGAATCTTGTAGTTAGCACTTATCTTGATCTCTAGGAGCTTATCTTGTGTTAATCCGTGTTCTAAGAGTACCATAAAGAAAGGAAAGGTGTAGAAGACTGGAGTTTGTTTTTTCTGTAGCACCTAAACTCTCTCCATCACTAATTTCAAAATGGTATCAAAGTTTAGGAATCACCCATAAATCCAAACCCTAGCTTTCATGAATTAAAAAAAAAAGCCCTAAACAAAATAAAGATACACTTGGAAGCAAAGTCAACTGATTTGACTTATGCTTTTTTGTGAATTTTACTATGGTTACTACAGTATCTTGGCTTTAGTATCTTTGCATTGGTTGTTTTGTTTTTGTTTTGTTTTGGTTTTTTTTCTTTTTTTTTGGTTTTTTGGGTGAAGTCAACTGATAATCAAGGTAGTAGTAAAGCCCATCATATTCTTCAGCATTGCCAATCGTCATCCTTGTCAGCAGGTCCTGTAGAATACAATAAGTAGGAAAGAAATGAGCACTACAGTTGGCTTTTCTAGTCAATTTGCTCACTGATAGTAAACTGCGTGCTAGTTTCAGAACATGTAAAATGCAATTTAGAGCCAACGAGTCCAAGACTTGGAAACTTCCTTTACCTGCCGTAGGTGAGAGTCCAATTGGCAATTCAGATCTTCTTATTTCCAGCACATGGACTCTAGGTATTGAATAGTTGGTACTTGGTACTTATTCGTCATGTGGTCTATTGCACCTGAGTCAACAATCCTCTAAGACTTTAAGTGGGACACTTGTAAAGCATGTGGTTAATTACCTTTATATGCCATTGTGGCTGTAGGAACTTTTTTCTGTTGGTGCTAGTCAGAAATTTGCATGGCTATCAATAATTCCTGAATTTAGTCCAGTTGGTTTTTGTGCCCTTCACCTACTTTTTCAGTGTTCTGTTTTGCTGTGGCATTATATGCATGAGGCTTGCCCTTTTCTGGTTCTGGTCAGCTAGTTTGCCATTTAACTCACAACGTCCCAGCATGTGTCCTTTGAATGCCCTGACAATTTAAAGTGTTTGCATCATTTATTCTCTTTTTGTCCTCTAGAGTTTGACTCAAAACTATGAGAATCAGAATTGTGGGACAACACGGTTGAGGCTTCTGTATTTCTATTAGATTCTTTCTTCAACATCACTTTCTCACTTCTGATGGTTGGCAGTGGTACTCTGCTCAGAATTCTGCCTCGAACATCATCAATATTATTTAATCCTTCAAGGGATTCAATATGCATTCCTTTTTCAACCTTTTGTTTGTAGTTCCACTCCTCTTCACTATTCAGATCAAATTCTTGCCAAAGAGCCACCATTTCAAGCCAATAATATGTCTCATCCCTGTTTCCCTATTTCATTTTCCATAATTTGGTTTTTATTTCAAAAAGCTAAGATATATGCTCACTATAAGGGTAAGATTGTCTGTCAGAAAGCTTTCTACATATCTCAGGCGATAAAAAAGAACATAAATGATCATTTAACTGTAGGAATCATGGAATTAATGAGCCATGAAGAGACCACGGAGTTGTCAATCTCCCACTATCATGTAGCAGCCTGGTTTGATGATTCTGGGCATCTAATCTGATAGAACTAGGTATTATTGCTGATAAATTAGGAAAAAAAGTCAATAAAATCCTCTTTACTAAGGGAAAATTGAGAGGGCAGCCAATCACTAGGCATTGTACTCCTTAATTACAGCAGTAGGAGTTTAATTAACAGTAGCTAAAGATAGTAAATCATTCCCTTGACTTTTGAGAGGCCAGGGCTCTCTCCCTTGCCACACTCAATGGTTGTCTGTGTCACCTAGGGCTCAAAGCCCTAGATATCAGAGTCCCTTGCCCCATTTTTCTCTTTTTCCAGGTTGGGGGTCACCTGCAATAATAAGCCTTATGTCCATTTTACCTTTAGTAGCATTCCTGAGCCTATTTCTTTGATAAACTTGGCCCAATCTGATACCATGTGAGCAAATGGGCTGAAATGCTCATTATTATTTCACCAGAGGAATACAAGGATATATAGAGGGACCCTAAGATAAAAATTGCAAAGAAAAAAGAGGGGGTTAAGGTGTAAGTTTTCTTCGAAAGTTTTCACTCAAGAGTGTTAAGCATCCTGAAGTCCCCCCCTTTTTGTGCAAATTTGTCCCGAAAGTTTTAAATCGTATCAATTTTGTCCGTTACCATTAAAAATGTTAATAATCAATGTTACTATTTTAACAGTCAATGTTAGTTTTTTAATAGTAGGGTAAAATTGTTACAATGGGACAAATTTGCACCCAAAAAACTTGTGTGTGCCCAGTACTCTTGAGTGAAAACTTGACAAATTTGCACCTTAGCCAGAAAAAAAAAAAACCAGAGAATAAAGCTAATAAATCCCAATAATTTCTGATTCACCAGTATCAAAGAATAAGTACACATAACTATTTACAATATTTACAGATCTGCTCACAACATTTTTAACAAAGCAAGCCATCCATCTTCATAGGTGAGGGTAGGAATCTCTGTCCCCCTCCCCCCCCCCCCCCCCCAAAAAAAAAAAAATTGGGGGGTAGCACTGGGGGGTGCAAGGGGTGCGGGGGAGCAAACATGAGTATTTTAGAGGTTCCTATTTGTCATTTGTCCCAACCATCTCTAAGGGACTTCCCCCCTTTTCTCTGAGGGGATGTTTTAGGTGCTAGAATTCTATATGAGTTTTTAGTGCTTCGTAACAAAAGGTAAAACATACATATAGTGTTAATTAATTTGCTATGCATGATGTGTTTATATTGGCATAAGTTGCAATATTTAAGTTGTGATTATAGAATTGTCTTTATCATATTATTTCCTCCATTTTTGTGAGGGATTAGTTTCTTTGATCCAATGCTTTGTCATTATATGTTCTATGATAAGTTAGTTTGAGCATGCTTCTTTCCCCAGTTTCTCGAATAACATGCTTGTCTCATTGCTTAAACATTATATATTGTAGGAGGAACAAATTGGGAAATTGGAGTATGAGAAGAAATCCTCTTTACTGCAAAAAAAGTTGGAGGAGAACCCTGACTGGGTTGAGAGTGAAAAAACTCGATTAAGTGTTGAGAATTTAGAATCAAATCTATTACGACTGCAGCAATCAATCAGCGAAGCAGCTTCTTCAATATTGGAAATCATGGATAAGGAGCTGTATCCTCAGCTAGTTGAATTGACTTCAGGGTAGTGTCCTCTGGCAATGGCTTTTTCAGAGTTACTCCAGTTTGAATCATGCATTAACATTCATCCTGATTTTAAGACAATCTAGTTATCCTTGTGGAGGTATTTGCAGGAAAAAAGATCGTGAAGAAACAGTACACCCAAAAAAAAAAAAATCATGAAAAAGCAATTGTTGATTTGGTGTAGATAAATGTTATCAAAACCCTATAACTGATTGGTATGACAAAATTGATATGATTAAATTGCAAATAAATTCCTTTCATAAAAGGAAAAAATATAGAGGGATCTAGAAGTGAAGAAATAAATACCTTCGTGAAGTTCCATATTGATTTGCAAACCCTTAGTTATGTCAATCAATACTTGTAAGAATGATAGGAGAAAATTAAGAGGAATTCGGTTTACCTTTAAAGGATATTTTATATATTTCTCTTG
The DNA here is from genome assembly GCF_004799145.2 of Neltuma alba. NCBI lineage: Eukaryota > Viridiplantae > Streptophyta > Magnoliopsida > Fabales > Fabaceae > Neltuma > Neltuma alba. The sequence goes on along the minus strand of NW_021632746.1, from coordinate 19,689 downwards.
CACAAGGGTGAAAACTTTTATTTAAATATCATTTGTGATTTGAGGGGCAAATGAAGAATTCACTCGGATGGTGTGTCATCTGTATCTCAATCTTGTCCCGGAGTTTTGATTTAAGCTCGTGATTGTTTTGCAGGTTGACTCAAATGTGGAGGACAATGCATGAATATCATCAAGCCCAAATTATCATCTCGCAGCGGTTGAGTTACCTCGGTGATAATCAAAATACATTACTAAATTCTGATTATCATCACCAGGCCACACTTCAATTCGAGACTGAGGTCAGCTATTGGTATAATAGCTTTTGTAACCTGGTAAAATCTCAGGGGGAATACGTAAGGATTCTGTATGAATGGATTCAACGTACTGATTACCTCATGGATGACCATAAACGGAGTGGTTGCGCCTCAATGATTCATAGCATTAGTGAACAGTGGATGCATGGACTTGCCAAAGTACCTGATAAGGTACTTTTGCCCAAACTTTTTTTTGTTAAAACTTTCTATTTCTTTGTCTTGATTATTCCAGAGTTAAATAGATGATTTTTTTTTTTTCTGGATCTACTTCCTTTTCATGTTTTAATTTCGAAACTGAAAAACTATAAAATGTTCTTTTCCAAATCATATCACCTTAACTGTTTGTTTCTCTCTGCAATATTATCCCTCCCATTTTTGTATTTGGCTACCAGCATTACTGGCCCTCATGAGGCCAGTTTCTTTTCCAGATCTACTTCCTTTTCATGTTTTAATTTCGAAACTGAAAAACTATCAAATGTTCTTTTCCAAATCATATCACCTTAACTGTTTGTTTCTCTCTGCAATATTAGCCCTCCCATTTTTGTATTTGGCTACCAGCATTACTGGACCTCATGAGGCCAGTTTCATTCACTCCTGGTTTTGGAGTTATGGCAGTGCATGGAGCTACATAACAATAGCTGAAAATTTTGGAGTGAACTTTATAATGAAGGGTAAATGTACTGTGAGAGATGACCACAAGGTTATGTGCATCATGTGGAAGTAATTAATTATTGCCTAATTGAAAATTAGTAAGTTAAGAATATTGTAAAACTCATTCATGTTAAAAAAAAAACAGAAAAAAAAATCATGACACGTCTATGATTCTTTTTGTGTGAATATCCTTGATTCTTGGTCTATGAAATGACAGTAATCACCTGGTGCATTTTTTTTGCGTGTGTGGATTTAGTCCTTGACTTCTTGTGAGTAGTAGGATCTATAAATTTTCTTGTGCTTTGATGTGGTTGCAGGAGACCTCTGAATCAATAAAAAGCCTTCTATCATCTATTAGTAGCATAATTGCCCAGCAAGCCGCAGAAAACAGACTGCAAAAAAGGGTCAAAAAATTGGAGAGAAAGCTGAACAAGGAACAGATCTCGCTAGAAGAGATGAATGACAAACTTGAGTGGAACGATGATGGTGGAGATACACCTGCAAGCCCTAGTAATCCTTCAGCAATTAAACGTGCCAAAATTGAAGCTTTTTTATCAGTTAAACGTGGCAACATTGAAGCCTTAAGGAAGCAAAAGGAAAATGAGGAGGAAAATCTTTTGAAAGCTAAGCAGTTGACCAAAGTGATGACTCTAAACAGCCTCAGATCGAGCCTTCCTCATTTGTTCCAGTCACTCGCATCATTTGCCAGTGCTTATAGTCAAGCAGTTGATGTTGTCAATAGCCAAGCTAACCCAGCAGAGTGTAATGACACCACATCTGAAAACTAGCACAATTTCCTTTTGCTTTGATGCTTGGAAAAGAGGCAAGCAGTGTTTCTTGATACAAATTCTGGGGTTTTTATACTATTGTTATATGGTAAATCAAATTTTTTTTTTTTTTGGGGTGGGGGGGGGGTTTCCCAAATTAACCATTCAAAGTATTTGTACCATATGCCAAGTTTTCTTTAAAATTAAAAAGAAAACGTCAATTTTTTTTTTGGGAAAAATAAAGTTTATCCGAAGTCCAAACGATCCAAAAATCAGGCAATTGCCCAAATTACCATTTTTCTTCTTCCGTCTTTTATTCTCCCAGACCAAGTGATTATAAAATAAATCAAAGAAAAAGCATTTAAAATGATGCAATTGTTTTATCAATTTGACAATTTCTTTTTTTATTACGAAAAAATGACAATTGCGTTTTTACCAAGTTATTCTTGAGAATCAGGCTAAAAATAAAATAGGAGTTGTAACTTAAAATTCAATAATTGCGAATGCTACAGATATGGTTAATCTTATATTCTTATATGATTATTTGAGATTTATTATCCAAGTTGAAGTTTTATTTCCTTATACTCAAAATTTAACAGCAATATTCTCAATTTTAATTTCTAGAAAAAAGAGTTGCTTATTTCTTGCAACAAATCACATTATAAATAAATAAAAGGAGGGGATCACAAAAAATAATTATCTAAAATTTGTTATCTCCAAGTCGCGCTTTTATGCGCAATCAAGTATTATCATGCTATTATGCCATAGATTATACAACAAAAACAATGAACTTCCTGAATTACATTCTGAACCGTTATCAATTGGATGAGTCGTTATTGCTGCACTAATCATACACTGAGGTTCAGATATGCTTATACCAACACCGCTGGTAGTTCAAAACATAGAATTGAAGCCGAAAAGATGAACAAAAAAGAAAACTGAAAAAGGTCAGGGTCTTGGAACCCAACTCAAATGCTGTCATCACTGTGGCCATCTAAACCTTCCATGAGTCTTCTCTTTACAGACTTGATTCTGTAACACCATACCTCGAAAGCCTCGCTCAAGTCAAGATGCTTAACCTCCTCATCCTCGACCCAATCGGCAAGAATGTCTGCCTGATCATTTGACGGCAAGGTCAGCACCAACGACACGACTGACCCCTCAATGTTCTGGCACACGTCTTCACCCATCTTGTATGGAAAACCTATCTCCTCAGTGGCCTTTTGAGTCTAGTATAGGCTTCATCTTCCGGACATAGGAAGCCAGGTCTTCAGCAACTGAACCCTGCATATAGTTGGAACAATCACACTACCCTAACCCACAGCTTCAAGGACCTTCCCAGTTACTTCTATCATCTTTGCTTCTAGGCCCCACATGATCACATTTTTTATTCCGAGGAGAATGAGAGAAACATGCACTTACAATCTGGAGAAGCCAGCCTCTTTTAAAGATAAATACAAATGGGGAGTTTGAAGCAGAGATCCTCCTCTGCATCCTAGATAATCTTCACTGGTAGTCTCGCCATCTTGTTGAAAGGCTAAAAAGCCAAGGCACTATGGTAACTGTTCATGCTTCAAGCAACAAAATATTCAGAGCTTCAAATAACTGTTACACTGAAAATTATACAAGAGGCTAAAATTAAGTATGGTACACAGCTAGAATTTCCAAAACAAGAAAACCCAACAAGTCAATGTAACAAGTAAGAAGCAACAAAATATTTTTACATCAACAGTGACTAACATATAGAAAACATATTTTATCAAAATCACTTTTTTTGCAAAATTTATTCTACTCAAAAGCTATTCTCTAAAATCTTTTTTATCACTTTTTCCCAAAAGTTATTCTCTAAAAGCTAATCCTAAGACCCTCTAAGCATCCAATCAAAATCATAATGCATGCAATGGAAGTGCGGACCCATTGCGAAATTGAAATAAAAACAACCAAGTCAAGATGACCCTCAAATTTTAACTTATCAAGTTAGTACCATAAGTATGCTTCAGTATGACTCTGGCAACTAAGCTAAATATTACGAGGTTACTTGGTTTTTGTTATTAGGTTATCCAACGTTGAGCTCTAAGACATATGCGCCTCTCAAATTTTCATTGCAAACTTGATAGTAAACATTTGAAAACAAGACAAAAACCCAAGATTCATCTTTCTGTTTATCCAGAGCAATGAATTGGAATATCTTGACACTTGTTGAAGTATCCAGAACTAAAACCTGAAGAGAGTTCTATTAAAGGACCAACTAGCATACACAGTTCTAAAAGAGCAATGTCAGGACGTCAGTTCTATTACTCTGCGAAAAGTCCAGTAAAACTCCCTTCCAGTACACCCTGGAAGTCAAAGCACTTCCATAGCATCGTCATTCGAGGCTTCACTATCCATCCTATTACAGTTTCCTTTTTGGAAAAATTAACTCTAAATGCGCTTGAAAACTAACTAATAGATCTAAAAAAAAACTTTTGGCGCACAACCAGAAGAAATCGTTATAAATCCTTTTAATAAAACAATATAATAGTAACTAGGTGAAACTGAAACATTGAATACTAAAAATGATAATATTTCAAGATGCACAGGGAAGTCTTGTTAGGCGGACCATTGACCCGGCCAGAACTATTAATTTTTTAACTGGCAATTAATTCTATGAGACTTCACATAGCCAATAAACAAATCACCTTCTTTCCAACGGGGAAAAAAAAGAATGAAAAAACAGTCTATCAGGCTTCCAGCAAAAACAAAAGAACTTCAGGCATACAGCAGACTTCTTCAATCAGAATAGAATATAAATGATAAACTCTTAAACCTAGATCCAATCTCCATAAAATCAAAACAAAGTATAATAATTGAGGCAGAGAAATGATTGAAAAACATGCATTTAATTCACCAGAAACTAAATATTTTCCTTAAAACAGTATAGGATTTGCAAGATCCAGCTAGAAGAGACAAAGCTCAACCCACCTAGCCTTTCTTCCAGAACTAAAACCAAGATCAAGCATGGAAAATTATGTTTATTGATATTTTCATTAACTTCACCCAGAGAACGAAGATACTAGCAGGCTAGCAGCCCTCCTCCCTCAGGTAATAATGGCGATGGCCTTCATTTCCTCTCCCTTGCGGTTCTGCGCCGCGCCTACAACAAAATGACGTCAGTTTACCAACCAGAGACATGCAAAAACAGAATTTTAAAATGTCTAGATGCATGTCTCTTATTGGATCATATTTTGGATGCTTAAGCTCTACATATGAATGGTGTCATTGACCTCGTCTTCTCGGTATAATTAGAAGTGTTAGGTACTGGTTTGGTTGGCTTTGTAGTAAATTTTTCTTAACGTGCAAATTTCTACAAGAGCCCTTTTTGGGAACTTACTTTCCCACACTTCCATTTTGAGCAAGAATTACATCAATTACTCCTTTTAACAAGTTGATTTTAAGATTGCTCATAGAAGGCCCAAGTTTGCAAAGAGTTTCATTGCATGTGGAGATTTCGCTTTTTGTTCTATAAATTGTTTTTTTTTTGTTGGTTTTTCCTCTGTTACGCGGTGTTGCTCGACCGAGGGAAGGAAGGGGAGGGAGGAAATGGGAGGGTAGCTATAGAGGGAGGGTAGAGAAGGAAAAGGGAGGAAAGGGGTTTTAATGATCCTTTGTTGGAATTAATTGAAGGAGAGGAAAGAAGGAGAAATTTTAATGATACCTTAATTTTTTAATAAAAAATTGATTATTTTAATCTTATAAAATTTAAATGGATTTTCTCAATTTTTTTATTTTATCAAGATATAAATATATATAATACAATTCAACAATTTTGACTTGTAAGACACCGTCACACACATATAAGATATTAAGAAAATAAGTTGTGAGTAATGTGTTTCAATTAGAGAAGAGGCATTGAAGGTGAAAAAGAAAATATTACATAAAACAATAAAATTAGAAGAGACAAAAGGCCTAACAACACTCACTAACTTTGGAGACATTTATCTCGACGGCCTCTTGTTGTTGTTCAAGAGAACTCTCTTGCGAAGAAGTATTTATGTCTGATTAGGAGTTAACAAATTAAAAGGATATAAGAGAGATAAAATTTGAAGTTTTAAAATTAGCCTAACTAAAATCCTTTAGTACCTCATATACCTGAAATACTAGTTTCTTAATTATAGGAGTATTTGTCTCTGCTAATAACTGAAATTTCATGTAAATTCAATAAAAATACTTCGCCTCTCATATTGCAATAAAATTTCATTTCCGCCTCCTATAAAATTTATTTATTGCTATGTATTTTAAAGAATATAATTTTTCCTGTATAAGAATTCTATTGACTCTTCATCTTTTTTTTTTCCCTTGCTTACTCTTAACTTTTTCATCCAAATAGTTCAGAATTATTTTCAAAGCACGGTTTTGGCCTTGGCTTCCATTATTACGTACGTGTTTTCGTCAAGAATTTTATTAGTCACTAATAGTTGATTCATTAAGATTTAAATTTAAAATACACATTATTAAGTGTATTTTTCAAAATAGATAGACGTTTTGTTTTATAGTGGATTTCAATATAAGAATGGCATCAAATGCCAATACTTTTTTGGTATAAAAAAGAAAACCATACCATAAATTAAATAAATTTGAGATTAGCATAATCCTATATAATGTTGACATATAACATTGTTAATTACTGTGAGATAATTATCTCTTGAACAAGTTATTTTGCCACCAATATTTATTCAACACCCTAGAAGAACTTTAAAAGCCCAATATTGCAGAGAAAATTAAGTGAAGCACTCCAGACTCAGTATGGAAAGGTGTCTATAACTTCCTCACCAGGACCTACCCCCCAATCTAGAGTAGCTAGATGGGGAAGTAAGATTAAGCCTTTTCAGCCTTGTCCACATACCACCATTTGTGTGACTTAAGAAACCAAAATTTTCACTTTGTCACCCTCTATACTTGTCTCTTTAAGAGGATTCTGTATATCAGAAATAGAATTTGATCACGATTCATTAAGGTGTGTTTAGTGATGACTTTTTGAGTTTTCTTAGATATGATATTCAAAGACGAGAATTCTAACATGGCTCGTTGATGAGTGAGAATGAGTGGCCCTACCTAGACTGGAGTTTTGGGTATCAGACGATGTTAGGTTGGCTTGTTTTAGCTAACACTCCCGGAGTGGTATCAGAGCCTTCAAGTTAGATAGAAATAAGATATCATTTGTAATATTATTTTGATCTTAAATAATTGTTATTTCTTGGTATGTTCAAATTAGTTGGAAGTGCTTTATAATAAAGATAAGATGAAGTGTTAAATTTTACCAATTAGGCAAACCCATACCTCAGTTAGTGAAATAATCCTTCACACTATTTTCTCACATAGGACTACTCCCATTGCAACAAATTATACTAGAATTTTTTTATTTTAAATTTAAGAATCATTCTATAAATGAATTAGAATTAGAATTAAAGCGAAACTTTCTCATCATCCCTTAGATGAGTATGAATCATATTCCCTACATCAATTGATAAGAACTCACCGTATTTGAGAATAGAAAATAGAAAATATATAAATAACGCACATTATTGGACATTCATTTATATAATGATATCTATTGATTTTCTCAATCCCATCAACTTTAAGGTACCGCTTATAACATGCTCACCTAGTCTATAAGTAGAAGAAGAAGGATTTTCTTGATTCCATTTACAAGTCATTTAATTAAATTTAGTGTGAATACTCTTTTGTTCTTCATTTATTATATTATAAATAATTATTATTTTTAATCGTGTATATATTAAATAAGAGTAAAGTTAAAAAATTATTATATTTCATGGAGAATTAATACAGTTTAAAAAGTTTTTTGATTTGTGTGAAACATGTTGAAATTGTTTTATAGATAGAACAAGAGAAGTAAATCTTATTCAATGAATAAGAACTCCTTATACTTTGAAATATAAAATAAATAAACATGAAACATTTACCAGTCTTAATTTGCCACAAATAAATATTTACATTCACATTCATTTAATAGTTATTGATCCATTAATAATTACTATTAATAATTAATAATTGATAGAAAAACAAAGCGTATTATAGGGCAGTGCCAGCAAATTTGAACCCGTGCATGTTCTCTCTTAGATGTGCCAAGCAAACATTTCTCCGCAATCCAATTCCATCATCCGGGGTGATAATTTGGTTAAAAAATGGGGTAATAGTTCTCTGATTGATTTTACAAAATGATTCACAGTCTCTTTGTTTTCCAAAATATTGATAAGGGTGCAAGTCTATACATTCATATAGCTTTTTGAATTATTTTACAAAGTGATTTGCAGTCATTTCGTTTTTCAAAACATTGAAAAGGGTGTAAGTAATTAAATAATTGTTTGAGCTATTTCTTAAAATGATTTGCAATCTCTTCATGTTTCAAAATAGGCTTTTTTAAGATCATTTTTAAATTTCGAGGATTAAAGTTAAATGATGATGAGTCCTCTTTATGCATCAAGATGAATTTTTAAATTTTGAAAACAATTATGAACATGGTGATTAACTATTGGGTCCCTTGGAAATTCAAATACAATAATACTGAGAGAAACGTTTATAATCCTAGCAAACTCAACAACAGATGTGCAATTTTATAATCCACAGTCAATGCATGATACTCCTCCGATCCTTATTATAAAACCCAATTTGACTTTTTATTTGGTCCTAATTATAAGACCCAATCCATTTTCTCTATTATATTTATGCATTTTTTTCCAAGATAATCCTTCTAATAATGATAGTTTTAGCCAATATACTTAATTAGCAAGGATATTTTAGGAATAACAACACTTATTTATTATAAATAACCAACTTAACTTACTTCCTTAATCTCCTCAAATAAGTCAATTGGGTCTTATAATTAGGACCGGAGGAGTATTTTGAGATCATCGGCATCGGACGTGATTCTGAAATAATATAGAAATACATTATTTCAATTCTGATTTTATAACCAAAGTAATCTAAAAGGGAGAAACTCAATAATAAAAATTCAGTTATATTAGATGAAGTAAGTTGTCGCAATGCATTTCCAATCACAAAAGGCATTGACAAAGGAGCCTTATTATGGACAACAGACAGTAACTAAAAAAAAAAAATGATCTAAAATCAAGAAAAGATGATGTGGATGCCCCTTTAGAATCTTTCTTGTGACAAACATGCTTCCACCTGATATTCATCGTGAACAGATTAATGCGTGGTAATATTACAAAAGCTCCCAAAAAAATGGCGTAGCCACTATTAAAAAGAAAATACATAGACATGTATAACTAGTGGAAAATAAATTTATACCGTTGACCCACTCCATTTTAACCTGCTATAGCACAACACAATTCGGTCTACGTAGGCAGTGAAATAAATTCCCAGCTAAAAAAAAAAAAGAAATAATATGATTATTTACTTTGTAAGCGCAAAGATTCATGCTAAAAAAAAAAAGATATAAGAAAATAGTATGACAGAACAAATTAATATAATGCACATCTATGCTAGAAGCTCTGAATTATTGCGGCGCACTTGAGATCAAGTATCCTAGAAAATCCATTGTTCATATTTGAACCCACCATAATAGACAGTTACAAAAAGAAATGACTATGACAAATCAATAGGATGAAATATCAGAAGGTATCGGGGAACAAATTCATTAATAATAAAAATGGCAGGTCCTTATGATCCGTCATCAATTATTAATAAATAGAATAACGATCATATTGATTCTAATTTACCCACGAAGCCACACTAAAATAAAGGGACACAGGCAACCGTACTTGCAGAACCGCCATCCAAGCACTCATCAGTCTAACATTCATAATGAAAACAAAGCAAAATTCACAAATTGGGAAGTGGAGACAGTATACTGAAGCAATATTTTTTTTTTGAAAAAAATCTCCTTAAGACAACTATTGAAATTGCAGCAACCAATCGTCGAGGGAATATATATGGCATAAATTTGGGGCCTTCAGCATGAGCAAAAGAATGAATAAATTTAGCCCTTCTTTACTTCCAAGTAAATGCAAGGAGAACTGTGAACAAATGAGTCGTCTCTTTCATTGCTGCCTCTACTAGAAAGAACCAAACAAAGCTCAAAATCAACTTGTGACGGGACACAAATAGTAGACGGAGGAAGTCTAATAAGTCAAACATACCTATCCCTGCCTAGGTTGAAAAGGGATCGCGCACGACGCTGTGGAGGATTTCCCAGACACTGGGCAACCAAGCCATCAGTTGAAGAAAGGCTCCAAATCAAATGCGTCTATGACTTTCAGGGTGATAAAAGGGTTGCATCAAAGACAATCGACCGTTGCTTTTCCTAATAGTACATGCATGGAGAATTGTGAGGAAGTCAATCCACAAGTATGGTAGCCCCCGAGGAAGGGCCTTTTCGGTCTTACGTGTCATCCCTACCATACATTAATGATGCCCGAATCGCAATGCCAGAACCAATGGGTGGATGGATTGAAGGGCAAGGCGAGCGGCAACACGGGTGCCTCCCTTCGCATCCGTGAGGGCCAACAGATGCAAGCCAAAAAAAGATTATTTTTTTGGCCTGAAAGTTATATTGATTGATTGATTGCATGTTTAAGCATAAGCTATTAGAAATAGCTTTTGCAATTGGAAAATCATGATAGAAGTTCATTCAACAACTAAGATATCTCCCATCTACCTTTATTAATAATAATCATTAAATTATAATTATATTTAAATAATAATAAGTAATTATATTAAATTATATTTCTCTTATCTAACTTTATTGCTTTTTGGTAATTATATATTTATAAGTGATTTTAATAAATGAAATCTAAATATAATTCACATTCTCAATGTCACTTATAAGAAAAAGTATCAAAACAGAAATCACGATTAACCAACATCACTTTTAACTAATGTCACTTATAAAAATTACGATCATATAAAATCACAGTTGTTCATCACTAATCCAAACAAACACTTAATATATAAAATTAAATAAGGCATAAGTTTTGTCCCTAATATGATTGGGAGATAAAATTCAGAGAACGTACGCTTTGGAGGAATAAATTGAAAAATTTACAACATTTCCAGAACAAAGAAAGAACAATTTACCGTCATTTTATTTGGTCCTAAACTTGAAATACATCAGAACTGACAAGAAACACAAATAAATGGGGCAGCATCAGCCATCAAGGGTCCAAACAGTTCCTCAGTTCAAGCATATCCGCTTATTCTCACCATCTCTCTAATTAATTTGATGACTACCAAGAACCAGAGTGATGAAATTCAAACCGCTGGAAAGAGCTCATCAAGTCTGCATGGTAGAGCATAGAACTCATTATTCCTAACATCAGCATTATATAAGCTGAACTTCTCCCACCACTGCAAGCCACTGTCTTTCCGGGCTGCATCATTTTCCCGGGAAAGTGTGATGTCCAGAATGAAACCAACCATGGCAGCCACAGTTGAATGGGACATGAAGATCACCATCACTATATCATTCAACTGCAAGCGCGCGCGCATACAGTCATTCAGATCAACAAAGTAAACGTGGTTCAATGAAATTTTCTACAAATGCACTAAGATTTCTCACCCATCTGGAATCTGCTTGTTCATGCTTTCCATGATAATACTCCCGGAAATATTGCGGTATGGAGATTCCCAGGAACAATGACAATCCCAATATGAATTTGGTTCGGAAACTGTTCAGATTACAGAACTGAAGAAAACCAAGACCAGCAGAAGCTGCATGTGTCAGAAAGTTATAATAAGCTTCATGTTAAGGTCTATATGAATTGTGAACACGCTGAGATGAGCAATACAGATTGTTACTTACAGGCATAACCAAACAATACACAGTAAAATGCAGCCATGATTGGCAGAGGTATAGATGCAAAAACTGCTCCAAATTTACCTGGTCAACCAGAATATACCACATATATGAGATATTCATAATTATATGGAATACTATTAAACTGTAGAAGCTTTACATAGTGCAGTCATCTGAAAATGAAATTGTTGAGTGAAATGGAACATATTGCTTAAAATAGAATATACTTTGTTGTGCTTCTTGTGAAATGAGGAACGTAAGAGTGAATCAATAAGGCTCAAATTTGATAATAAAATACCATGGAAGTGAAAGTAAAGGAGAACAGACTCGCCATAGCATACCAAATACAGAAAACAAAATCATAAAGCCAGCAGATATTTGAATGACTCTTCGACTCCCCACCCTAGTCAGAGCTAATAAACCAGCATTTTCCCTGAAAGGGAAGGAAAAAACATAACAAAGGGGTGCTAATTAGTTAATGTCAACAATATCTCACTTGGTCAAGAGCAACATCAGAAACCATCATTTGAACAGTAGATATTGCATATTTAATTCTTCACAAAGTTTAATGAAAGCAACATTTGTCAAAATCATGGATTTCATAAGAAACTTACACTGATGCCGTACTCCCGGTTACAGAACCAAACATTCCATTGAGCAAAACACTCACTCCCTATGATCAAAATAATAGAGACATGAGTCGTAATGAGTTCAATGTAACAATACAAGTCCAGAAAAAAAATAGATTAAAATATAATAACTACAACCATCCATCCTGCTCCACGACCAATAACAGAAGGCGGCACCGGGGTGGCACTTCCATATCTTGCTGCAGCATAGAAGGTACCGGTTGACTGCCAAACAAAGCAAATTAAAATTTGAAGCAGACTTAAAATTTGAAAGATATGTTAATCTCATTAAAGAGAGCTAGTTACCTCAAAAAGAGAAACAAATGATGCAGCCATCATTGCAAAAGCTTCCCCCGCATTGAAAGTAGGGCTTCCCCATTGGAAGGGGTAAGGAATATATATCCTTGGTAAGAATAAACATACATTTATTACCATCCAAACTAGCAAATCATTGACCAGAAATCGGGAAAGTCATAAATCAGTGAGCACTGGGCAAAAAGAAAAGAAAATCAAATATCATATAAGCGAACATAATCTTACCATGGAGCTGCAGTAATAATACCAGCACGATCAGTGCGGCAACTAGTCTGCCTAGCTTCAGGCTTGTTATTATACACAGTGCTTGAAGTTAGAAGCTGTGCATATAACCATACACTTGCAGCCGAAAACAAGACCGCAAATCTATCACATATAGGCCTCTCAATAGCCAAGTAACGATTAAGATACTGCAGAAGAATAGGTATGTTTTATCATTACTCATTTTTCCACTCCTTTCTGTGAACTTCAAGCATGGCACAAATGAAATTATCTAGTGTTAGCCATCAAATGTATGCATATAGTGGTGTTTTTTCCTTGAAATATAGCTTACACTTTTTATTTCTTACTCTTTCAAAAATTTTAAATCATACTCTCCACTTATTGTACAAAATAAAATTTTCTAATAGATAAAAAATGAATTACAGGCAATAAATGTCCCTACCTATATTAAGAAAAAGATCATAATAAATTTTACTATTTTATTATAAAAATTATCCTTGAATAATTCTATCCAACTAAGAACTAATGAATGAATATCATGCCTCATAACATTTTATCATTCTTATATGTGTGTGTGTGTTATTATTATGATCATTCTTATATATATGCATATATTTATATTATTTTATTATGCTTCTTTAATATTTTATTCACATTTACGTCTAACTTTTATAATATTCGTACATTTCTTATTATATTAAATTTAACAAAAAATTTAATAATAATTCAAACCTATAAAACCCCCCACCACCCCCAACAACCAAACAACAATATAAACGACTTGCGTGCCTGTGAGATGAAAACCATAACAATCAGCGCTGGAAGCCCAATTTCAATGCATTTTGCCAGCTGCAGGAGAGGAGAGGAAATAAACATGGCAAAAGAAGTAAGAGGCTATAGCGCAAATCACTAAACTGAGAAGTGAAATAACTAACAAATGTATTGACATTTACCATTGGAAAACCAAGACTATATAGACCAAGTCCAGTGAACGTTACATAAGGAACAACAGAAAGTGGGCTCAAGAACCTACACCAGTATAGAGATACATCAGACGCCAAACCAATGTAATAATTAACATAATAAATTTGATTAAAGCTACAGTACTTCTTTACCTGACAGTATTTCTCCAAAAGCCCATGAACCCCATGATCATCTGGAAGCATGCACTTATGATCAAGGCACCTTGTATTCCTCGAATTGTTTGAGTGAACCTCTGAAAAAAGCCACCATATAGTTCAAGTAAGAAAATCAATAACAGAAAAGAAAAGTAGCAAATTTTCTGACTCAAACTGACCTCAATCGGATCTGAATATGAACTATATCTGCCGTTCCGAATAATTGAGATTGTGGGTATCAAGTAAGTGTATGAACCAACTACTACAGTTGGAAGTCGGGTTCCAAACATAGATTGAAGAATCGTGCCCAGTCCAGAAACAAACAATAGGCTTTGTATCACCCTTGCCTTTTCAGCCTAGTAGAATTTAAATTTTGAGTGACGAAGTGAAGGTACATTTGAAGAAAAAGGGTGCGAAAATGAACAGGTGCTTACATTGCCTCCACCCATTTGAGGAACAACTATGGTTGGAATTAGAACGGTCATGCCAAGGGTCAGAAAGTAATGCTGGAACCCCAATACTACAGCTTCAGCTGCATAGGGATGAATTGTTCAAATTCAGAAAAGTAAATAATAATACAATACACATCATTAAGAATATGGTAGTACTGATTTTTTTTCTAGTGTCAAAGATGGTGTTAATGATCCAATAGAAGAGAAAGAAATTAAAGAGAAAAAAAAAGTGTCTACGGACGCCATGGAGGAGGACTGTTTATGCAATATTGAACTCCAGGCAATTGCTCCTTCACTGGGTGTGGCTGTACCTCCTCTGGCTTTTTGTTGCAAATTTGGGCCATCACTTGCAGAAAAGAGTAAGGATATCAGTTCAAGATCCCAACCTTGACCTAATGAAATTGACAATACACTTCTCTATTTAAAAGGATACTCATTAGTTATTACTGTTGAAATTTATCATTAAACGGTCAAATTATTTAATGATATTCTAGCAGTTACAAAAATTCAAATTTTCGCCATCATTGGCATTAACCTCTTATAACAGTCAATTAAAACTAAAGAAGAAAAAAATCATCCGTACCAACATCAATCCATTACCATCATGGAATGATTTGTTTGAAACTAATCCAATACACATTATCTACCCAAACAAAAACATTAGAAACCTTATCATCATATCCCACCATCAGAAGGCGTCAGCAACAAGCATAATTACTAGTCTGATAATGCACTGGGATGGCCACAGCGGTGAAACCCAGTGCTTTATCCAACACTAAAGGTCATCGAACCATTCCATCACACAATGAGGCACTATAACCCTTCGAAATATTTCCACTACGCTCCCTGTTATAAGAAGCCAAATATCAAACGAGGGAATCCATCGTTCCTGTCGTGGGAAACTAAAAATCAAATAAAAATTTTCCAGTACACTCCATTATATAAGAAGCATATATGTATATATAGACAAACATGCACCCCATGGCCGAACGGTGAAGGGAAAGAAAAGAAGCTCGTCGATTTCGGTTTCCTCTTCCTTCGATTTCAGCATTTTCTCTTCGATTTCGGTTCTTCTACTTCCTGCGACTTCCCTCCGCATTTCCCCTTACCCAATAGAATAATCCCTCTTCGCGCGCTCTTCTAGGAGAGTCGGAGTATGAGGAACCGCTTAACGGTCCGGTCGTGCATATTTTTATAAATTATTTTAAATTTAAATATTTGATGTAAACTATTTATAAAAAAATTTTAAAAAAATATCTGTAAAATTTTAAAACTTTAAACCAGAAATAATTATAAAAATGTGTTGTTTTTTAAATATTATCAATTGTTATTAAAATGTAGTAAACAAAACTAATTCAAAATTTAAAATTCAAAGATATTTTTTTAGAATTCTTCTATATTTATAACATGTTTTCTCTAAACTTAAATTTATGAAAAAATCCTTAAAAAAAATACCTTTTTGAATTTCAAAATTTCAAATCAATCTTGTTTACTGTACTCTAACAATAATTAACTACACTTGAAAAGCAAATTAGCAAATAGTAACTAGTTCCTGATTTGAAATTTTAAAATTCAAAAGATATATTTTTGGGATTTTTTCTAAATTTATATTATAGTTTTCATACATACCCACACCATTTTGTTTCATATTTGGCTACTGTTGAAGTCTTCCTTCATATGGTATTAAAAAAAAAAAGTCTTACTTTCATGATATTTAGTGGGTAAAGGTTTATAAGTAAAATTGTAACTAAAAAAATATTTAAATTTTTTTAGAAATAAAAATAAATAAAGATTGATTTATGTTACCTTTGATCTATTCCCTTTATTAATTTTGACTGGGTCTTAACGATTCCACATGTTCTTGACTATTTTTCTTTTGAAGTAGTATGCTCCGTTTTTCCAAACTAGACGAGGGATTATTCAATGATTTATTATGTAAGGCATTAATGATTTTTTGCATAAAAAAATGAACATTGCCCCAGTTTTGTATTGGGCTCAACATTAAAAAAAGAAAAAGGAAGCCCAAGAGATTTCAAAGCTTATTCACATTTGTAGACCCTAAAATAAGGGAGAATTAGAACAAAGGGCCAATAGAAAAAATATTTAGGACTGAGGATTATAAAAATTGTAATTATTTTAAAAGGTCATATATTAAAATATAATTTTCGAAAGACTAAATTACCTATAACTAATCCTTCTATATTCTCTCATATGATATTTCAATTACTTGACAATTAGTGAGTTTTTCTTCTTCTTCTTCTTCTTTTTTTTTTTTTTAACTAGCCTACATCCCACTCCACACAAGTTATTTGATTCATGTATGATTACTTTGTTAGTCTGCAACCATATTTTTACATCGGGTGCCCCCTTCAACATGCCCCAAAATAGGCACCCAAAAAATGATTCTTCTTAACCTGCAAAATCAAACATGATATAGTTTAATCCATTTGCTCACAAAACTCCATAATTTTTTTTTTGGTAGAAACGAGGGCTGAGCCTAAAATTAAATTAAAAACTCAGGGGGGATTAAATCCCATACAATCATTGGACAACAAAGTTCCTAAATGACTAGGACAAGAATCTAAAATTGAATTAAAAGAAAGCCCTTGCTTAGCAAGTGCATCAGCTAGCTGGTTTTGTTCCCTAAAAACGTGAGTCACCTGCACATCCCACGTATAATTGAGCATGTTCCAGATTTGAGAGAGAGGAAGGCTGCTACTATTGAGTGCATCTTTGGTTTGCACCTTTTCCACCAATATTTTCGAATCTGATTCTAAAATGATTTTTCTGAAACCAAATTCCCAGCCAATTTCAAACCTCTTAACATGGCCCATTCTTCCGCAGCAAGAATATCATAGATACCTAGAGTTTGCATGAAACCCACAATCCAAGATCCATCATGATCCCAGATAACTCCACCACAGCCAGCTTTGGTTCTTGATGATGAGACAGCACCATCTACATTCAGTTTCAACCAACCAAGTTGAGGGGGTAGCCACCTTGTATAAACCCGTTGAGGAGGGATTGTGTACAAGATATGTCATTACACTGCACGAAACTCTTCCAACAATTTGCAATAACAGCAGCTGGGTTTTCTGGTTTTGTGAAGTTAGCTTCAAAAATAAATCTGTTCCTCCATTTCCATAAGTGCCAGATAGCAACTCCCCACAACAAATTCCAAGGAGGCGAGGAATTTAGACCAAGTTCTCTTTTGAGGTTCATAGCAAACCAGTCTCTACTAGAGGCAGCAAAGAATTATGAATGAAAGTTTGATTTAAAAGATTCAGCCACAATTGTCTAGCATAAATGCAATCTCTAAGGATATGCATCACATCTTCTACTTCAGAGTGAGAAAAGGAGCACATAGGTGAGGGTTGAGACCATCTACTTCTCCACTAATTTGTAGGAAGTCTATTATGAAAAGAAATCCATAAGAATACTTTGATTCTTTCAGCTCCTTTCGATTTCCAAATAGCCTTATAAACTGGGCTATGGAGGTTGGTTGGAGGCTGCTGTATCATACAATAAGTACTTTTAATAGTGAAGTTACCATGAGAGTGAGCATTCCATAACATGACATCTTTCCCAGCTTCTAAGATAGGTGGAAGAGTTGCAATTAGTTGCTGCATCACCTCTCTATTAACAATGTTGGCTAGTCGGGGAAAATCCCAAGCACCATGAGAAACCCAATTAGCAACTATGCTACTTTCCTCTTCCGGTAATAGCTCTCTAAGGCAAAGATCTTTAATTTTCCTTTCCTTAAAGAGCCAACAGTGGCTAAAAAAGTTTACAAATTGACCATTTCGAATTTGCCATCTGGTACCTTGATCAATAATGTCTTTTTGTTGACAGATAAACTTCCAAAGTTTGGAGTCTCCTTGCTGCACATTTAGGAGATTATCCTCACTTCTCATCATATATTTATGCTGTAGAACTTGAGCCCACAAGCTGTTCGATCCTGCCACCAAGTTCCAAGCCAACTTTGCTCTGAAGGCTCTATTCATAAGGGACAACCTTTTAAATCCAAGTCCTCTATAGTTCCTCGGCAGAACGATTTGCTCCCAACTTATTGGATGAAATTTTCTGTGCTCCTGAGTGCTTCCCAAATGAAGTTGCGCTGTATAGCTTCTATATCACTACAAATAGTAGCAGGAATCTTGGCAACTTGCATTGGATAGAAAGGAATAGTATTCAAAACTGATTTAGCTAAGGTGATCCTCCCTGTTGTTGAAAGACAATCAGCTTTCCAAGAAGACAGTTTAGATTTGACTCTATCCACAATATACTAAAAATTTTCTATGTTCTTCCTTTTTTCAGTAAGAGGGAAGCCAAGATATCTCCCAATTTCAGAAGAAATTTTCATTCCTGTGATGTCCCTCAATTTTCCCCCATTGAAGCAGCCACTTTGGGAGAGAAGAATAAGGAAGATTTCGCCCTGCTAACTTTCCCACCCGACGCTGCACAGAACTGATCTGAGCAGTCCATCATGCAAATATCTTGGTGTTCGGTAGCTTCTTCAAACAAAACTCCATAATTTGTTTGAGAAAAATGCTACTCGTTAGTTTTGAATACTTGGCCCCTAACGATGGAGCTCCTCAAATCACAGACCATCCCTCCTTCGACAAAAGAGACAAAAACGCAACCAACAAAATTAATCCTTAAATCAAATGGAAGTTACGTGGAAGTTAACATTTTATAAGAATTAAATTAAAATTTCTTTAATCCTTAAACTAACATTTTATAAATCAAGTTGCTCGGTTTAGGACCTTCTTTCCCCCTTAAATGAAAACAAGAGCAGAGGCAGAGGGAATGAAGTGGACTGGGTTAATTCGGTATTTTAAAATTTATATTTTAACATTTGGCCCTTGTAAATAATTTTAATTTTTATGGTCTTTTTAACTAAATATTTTTGTATTGATCCTCCTTTCCAATTCTTGCTGTCAAGTAATTCTTACATTGGTTACACATGTTAAGTAGTTATTATCAAGAGGTAATTTAAATGTACATAATTAATAAGGGTAGCTTAGGAAAAACAACATTTACTTATTATAAATAATTGATTTAAATCATTTTTTAATATGAAAAAATTAATTATCTAACTTTTATATTAAGAAGAGGAGGCATTTTTTTTTAAGATAATGAGAACAAAGTTTTTAAGGATATGGTTATGAACACACCCTCATTGCGACATCAACCAGTACAAATTTTATAAAATGCTTTCTTCTCACTGATTTTGACCTTTCTCACATACGTAGCTTGATATGGTGACTTTACTACTGGTACAATATGCTTATTAGATCTCCTTGTGGGTAGTTGCAGCACTTTTCATTTCCTCTTTCCTTAATCAATTTCTTTTCCATTTTTAGGTTTAGTATCATTTTGTTTTCCTTCTTTTCATCTTCATTTTCTTTTGGCTTTTTTTTTTTTT
>NW_021632745.1:0-29461 GCF_004799145.2 Neltuma alba | reverse complement strand
GTAGGAACAGATGTTAATGGATCCCGCAGGCTCATAAAGGAGCTGAATCAACAAAAACTCATGGATTGTTCTAGAAATGTATATTTGTATAACAAACAAAATGAACTAAATCTCAAATGCTATCTGACCTGAAGACTAAATTCATGAAGTAATGCATTCGCATCAGGCTTCAAAAGCTTCTCCAGCATGTCAAGGATAACCTTCATGCAACTGTTAATATGCATAAGATAAAAGTTCTATTCTACAACCATCAATTTAATAGCAACGTAAGATTAAACCGTAATGAAATTTAGGCTGCAAAACTGTGCGCTCAACAGGAGCATCGAGATCAAATTTCAGTAGCAGATGAGTGATATTGGAGCAGGCCTGCTGATGTTGTCAATTAGAAGCTGCAGATAAGTAAATCATATATGAGAATAGCAATTTATAAAATTAAGCACATCCAGAGGCAGAGAATTGAAGACAGGTTGTTGGAATATACAGAGAAGAGGCAGGAAAGACTAACTTGCATAATAAGGATTGCCTGGATCATCATTAGCACTATCTATAATCTGAGACTCTTCTGACCGCAGCTCAAGGCAGGCAGCAAATCTTCTATCAAGCTGTTTGCAGCATTAGATTTTAGCAACAGTTGAACAAGCTCAACCATGCGGGAACTGTGATCACAAAATGATCTTACGTCAATAGCATGTCATTATGAGTGACATCCAGCGAGATAATCAGATGGCTATTCGATAACTCAATATTAAGAGACTAAGAGGAGACCGGAGTGCCTTAAAATACTCATGATTTTGATAGAAGATTGCTGGACTTTTGGCTGATAATCATATCTGACATACTCCAGAAGAGCCACTATTTGATTATGATCTTGGGAGAGTATAACATCCCAAGGCTGCATAGGCAGATTATAGACCAATCACTAAAAAGTTACCACATTCCATAGAATGTAAGTGCAAAATCAGTTCATGATCAAAAGATGACACAAGGCAAGAAAAAGATATCACAAAATAGAACTATAAAGTCCTACCATAAATATTACAACATGAGATTTCGTTAGCATTGAAGTGAAACAGGAAAAGGGGAGGACAGAGAGAGAAGAGAAAGAGGGAGAGATAGAGAAAGCAGAGAAACAGACGAAAACCAAGGGCAAAGAGGGCTCAATATCCAATATTATTCAACTAATCAAAAGGTCTGACAAATAAAGAACTCTAGGGCTACGAATAGAGCCCTAATCCCAGACCAATTTCAACTCTACAACTATTATCCTAAAAGATAGGATAACAGCTATTCAAATTCTAAATAACTTAATCCTAGACAGGATAAGGTAATCCTATAGACCTTGTCTTTTTAGAAAAACAAAGAAATTCCACCTTTTAAAGGATAATATAAATTCAAAATTCAAAATAAAGTCCTTAAAACACAAATCTTACCAATTATAGATATCTCTACCAAACATTCATGCTCAGAATACACAGTTGACATTATTCACATCAAAATTGTGTCTCCCTTGGATCAGTGAATAGTTAACTTATTTTTCCTTATATAATCGTGTACAATACGAAGGTCTATCATTAGATGCACTTGCTCTATCATTAAATAAAGGTAGTAGTCAAGTGCATCAGCTTGCTTGCTGAATTTCATGATCACTATGTTATAGTGGCACAATGGTCATGGTCCCTTTTAAATTAAAAAAAAAAAAAAATCCTTGATATTCAATTATGGACTTCCAAAAAACAATATCTCACTTTAACAAGAAAAATAGCAAGACGTGCAACTCAAGCAGGGGAAGAAACAGCAAGACCCCCTGTTAATCCAATACAAAGGATTATGGAAAGATTAGAGGAACAGCAAAAAGACTATGCAAGAGATGCAAGCTACGTAAGCCAGACAAGAACAAGAAAGGGATGTTGCCATAGCTATAGCAGTAGCAGTATTAGCACAACTATAAGAGGGAGTTGCTGAGAGGGCACAACCTACTGCAAAACTTGATACTTTGCAGCAGTGGATAGTAAAATTTGGGAAACACCATCCTCCAACTTTTGAGGGAACTTTAGTCATGCAGGTAGCCGAGGACTGGATAACTCAGCTAGAGAAGATCTTTAATATTTTGGAATGTTCATTTGAGAGGAAAGCATAGATGGCAATTTACAAGTTAAAGGGAGAAGCTGACCAATGGTGTAGGAACATAGAGCTAGTCCTCCAAGAAAACACAAAAAGAACAATTCTTCTTGAAGTATTTTCACGGTGAAACAAGGGGCTAGTGAATCTTTTGATGAGTATTTAACCTGATACACTAGACTATCCCGATATGCTACCTACCTCTAACACATAAATAATGAGCGTTGGTTCACTGAGAAGATGATTAGGGGGCTAAAACCCGAACTGAGAGAGAAAGTGGCCCTGCAACAACTCAAAGTATTTAACAAGATAGTGGAAGCTTGCCGCATCATCGATATTAGCCAGAATCACTATGAACTGGCCAAGGCAACCCTAAAGTCAAAATATTAGGGGCAAGGATAGGACAGGAAGGAACTTCCTATGTGGCCAGTAGAAGAAGAGAAGGCCTAACTTTTCTAGAAGGCCTAAAGTAGGGAGCCAGACAAGGAGGTCTTGAGAATGTTCACTGAGGATGGGAATGTGATATCTGTGGCAAGAATCACGAAGATAGGCCATGCACAATAGGTCAGAATGTGTGCTACAGATACCAAAAGCCCATACACTTTGCTAGGGAGTGCCCGTAGGGTATCAACAGTACAGTGAGACCTTTGGCTCAAGGGTAGGGTGTTTCCCTTAATTAGGAAGAGGCTCGTAAGTCACCCAAAATGATCCAAGGTACAATTAGCGTGAATGATTACCTTGTGAATGCATCGTTTGACTTGGGTGCTAGCCACTCATTCATATCATATGATTGAGCTAGGCATTTAGGCCTTACTTGACATATTACTCTATGATTTGTGTGTTTCCACTCCCACCAGAACTAAAGTCTTGACTTCTAGTGTTTGCTTAAACTGTACTATCCAGTATGCCCATTGTTCACTGTGTTAGATCTTATATGCATGTCTTTCTGTGATATTGATGTTATCCTTGGCTTGAACTGGTTATCTTTACATAATGTCCTCCTCAATTGTAAGAATAAAATGTTAGTGGCAATTTCACCCAAGAGGGGGGTGAATTGGGTGATACAAAAAAATTGATCTTTTAAAAATAAATAATGGAATAAAGCAAGGGAAACAAGTTTAGAAGGATTTCACCAAAGATGAGCTAAAGAAGAACATGCAGGAATTTCTACTAGTTTGGTCTCAGCTACTTGACCTATATCCAGTCCTCAGAGCACCTCTGAGTTTTCCACTAAACCCCAAGATTCAATAGGCTCTTAGTGCCATAATACAGTAATTAAGCTCACTCTCAATCACTCCCCCTTACTTTCTGTAAGGTTATAATCCCCTCAAGAGTCCTAGACTCTTAAGTAATAAATGGTTTACAAACTCTCTCTTAAAAGTGTATAGGATAAACACTAAAGCTCATAATAGAAAATAGAGTATTGAATGCAAAAAATTAATTCGACAGTTGGTAGCTCAGATCATTCATTACTTTCTTCAATGCTCTTCACGCCATTTATAGTTGGAGACTTTCAAATTTTTCTTAGACACGATGAAAATCACCTTGACTTGTCTTTGCTTACACCTTGGGGCCAAATTCAAAATTAATCCAAGGATTATACTATAGGCACCACGTTGGGTCGTTTCACTTGTGGAGCTGAAATTATGATCCTGGATTAACTAAATGCCATGGTTATGCAAATTGAGCTGGAAAAGGTTGGGGGTTTCATTAAGACTTGTAATTAAGATAAAATGCAAAAGAATGTAAATGTATTTTTGGATTTTTGGGAGATTAAGATGAAGTGGAAGGAAATCAAGTACTAAATCAATTGATAAAACCTCTTGAAAATGGATTCTTGGCAATCATAGTTCTCTTAAGATGTGGGAGTTTTAGAAATTCATTAGGTTTTCTTAATAACAACCTCAATAACTCATTGAGTCCAATGCTTGTATTAATGAACTCATTAATGAAAACATTATTAAGCTTCCCTAATGTGTAATTAAGAATGATTAATGCAAAAGGTTCAATGCAACAGAAAATCAACTCATCATCAAAACATGACCATGTAAGATGAAGAGAATCAATAAAGCTACAAAGAACATATATGTAACTACATATATTGAAGCATGAAATCCACATTAACCAATCCAACTACAAATATGAATCATCAACTAATGATTACATATCAATCAAAGTCTTTCACTAAGAATTCACAAATCCTAGACCTAGGAATTCATAAATACATAGGTAAAACTAAGATGAAACTGAAACTCCCCTTTTAAGCTCTTAGAACTCATGCCAATCATCCATCTTTAAGAGCTGGAGGAAGCCTAGCCACTCATAGTGTGCAGAAACATTTCCATTGAAGTTGACTCAGTATTGCCCATGGATGAAGATGACAGTGGAAGGTGAGGGATTAGGGTTCTAGTGGAAGAGATGAGAGAAGATGAAGAGAAAAACGTGGATGGTGGCTGAATATCTGTGTCTGACCTCATTCATATCAAAAATAGGGTTTCTAACCCGAATATGACATGTATGGGTCGGTTCATGGAAGTGGGCAAGTCAAATTTTCCTGAAATGGTCAGGTCTGAATGTGTTGATACGAGGGGTTCGTCGCGACGAAGGGTGGCAGAGGCTCCTCTTTGCTTGTGTGCCTTGAGTCTTCAACCTTAGCTCTAATCTCAGGTGTCCTACACTGAAAAGCAACAATTTAAGGCATCAATTGTCCTAGAAATTAATTGAATACAATTAATAACAAATTATGACGATTTTACCCTCAAAAAGACACTAACTCACTGCAAGGACTCTTGATCTAAAATAAGCTCAATTATAGCCAAAAGAGCCAGAAAATGCAACAAAACCATGGATGATGTAATAAAAAGATAAGAATAATTTGAGCTCAATCACATGAGCTTCTAACCATTAAGATATCGCTTGCGTGTGTTGGCAGTGGCAATGGTTATTCATATTAAATATACTTATGACATAGGTAGCTTGAGCCTATAATATATCCGTTAAGCTTGTAACTGTAAAAATGTCTTGGTAGCCAAATAAGTTTTCTTTATCAAGGAATATAAGTGACAACCAAAATAGATGTTGATCCTTGAACTTAATACACGAAGTGAAAATCATAAATCAA
This sequence comes from Neltuma alba, assembly GCF_004799145.2. Classification (NCBI taxonomy): domain Eukaryota; kingdom Viridiplantae; phylum Streptophyta; class Magnoliopsida; order Fabales; family Fabaceae; genus Neltuma; species Neltuma alba. The sequence continues at coordinate 24,222 of NW_021632745.1, read as the reverse complement.
AGATCAGTTAATTAGAGAATCAAATTATCGAATATCTTATCGATAAGCAGCTTAATCAATGAAATTATCAATTGATTGGAAATGAGGCAATCTGAAAAATAGATTCAGTTATCGATGTCATTATGGATCATGTATTTTATGAAACAAGTTACTGATAAAGAGTAAATTATAATCATAGTAAATTTTGTCATTAAAATACTTTTGAATTACTTGAAAGTCTTAAACTTGAAACAAGTGCCTTCTCTACTTTTTATAAGAATATAAGATGATTAATGAAGGCTGAGAAAAGCTTAAAGTAGAATAATATCACATTTTCTGAAAATATCGTGAAGAACAATTTGAAGAAATGTATCTGAACTTTATGGAACAAGTTATCGATAATCTACTTTATCTATAAGCTTATCGATAATTGAAGTAGCTGTAGAAAACTATTTTAAATAGATTTATCTGAAAGGTTATTGATAAGTGACTTGATCGAACATCTAAAGAAGTTTAATAAGCCAGACTTACCTAGTTTTAGAACAAGTTATCGATAAGTGTGAATATCAATAAGGTGATTGATAACTCATAAAATGCTCTAAAGAGATATGGTTTGAAAGAGACTTACCAATTATTTGACACGTGATTGATAACCTTATTTATCCCTAAGGTTATCGATAAAAACTTATTGAAACAAAGAAAAGCTTGTCTTTTTACCTGATAGCTTATCGAACACTTGGTTTATCGATCAAGTGGTCGATAATTGCTTAACAGCAATCATATTACAATAAGTTTACCCAATGATCAATTAGGTGATCAAACATAACATTTATCTAACAGGTTATTGACAAATGCAGTTATATAACACGCTATCGATAAAGCTTAACAGTGACTATTTTTAAAGATATTCAGTCATTAATCCAATACGTGATCAACCAACTCAATGATCCAACAGGTGATCGAATAAAAGCTTCACAGTTATGCAGAGAAACTTAAATACTTACTTTGTTATCATCAAAACCTTAAATCTAACATTCTCCCCCTTTTTGATGATGACAAAACAGAAGATATATAAAGAACTTAAATTATAGAAATTAATCAATTGTCAGAATAAAATCACATAATCTTAACAGAGATTAGTAGTAGAAAAATATAAACTATTAGCTAAATTTCAAATATCAAAAGAGTTGTTAACAGAGAGTCAAAACATAACATAGACATGTACACTGATAACCCATAAAAACTAAAAAGAAGCTAAGCTAATCCTGAGGTCTCTTCTTTCCTTTTTTGTCAGCATCAGAACTAGATGGGGTAGAGATGAGGGGTGAGGTAGGTAAGGTAAAAGGAATGGAAAGGGGAGGAAGTTGAGAGATTAGAGAGAGAGCTTGAGAGATAGGTGGGAGAGGTTAAGGTTGAGAAATAGGAATGATGGCAAGAGATGTTGAGGTAGGAACAGTAGTTGAGGATGAAGAAGTAGAACTAGGCATAGTAGTAAGAGGACTTGGAGAAAGAACTAGAGAAGGTTCAGGTTTAGTTGAGGGTAGTGCAGATGGATGAGTAAAGAGGTCCTTATAGGAGAAGGAAGTGCCAAAGAAGTTGGTTGAGAGTGAGATGACTAGCCTCTTAACCTCCTGAAGCTCCTTTTCAATGGCATCAAACCTTTCAGTGACCTCATGTTCCAAGACTGCTATTACTCTTCTGTGGAGATCCAAAATTGTACAAAGCCCTTCAAATTTCTTATCAGACAATTCCCCAAGTTCCTTGGCAGTAGCATACAGTTTGACTCCGAATGCTTGAAGCTCAGCTTGGAACATGCCTCATATAGAAGCTCCATAAAATGATGGTGCAGAAGTCTGGGTTGGATCTGCAGAGGATTGAGCCCTATCTTGTCCCCTTGAGGCACTAGTGGTTGGTTGTTTCGCTTTCTCTTATTTTGCCTTCTTTTGTGTTAGTTGGAAAGGTAGTAGAATCCTTATTTTGTTTAAGTTGAGAGGTTCTAAAGATGGGGATTTTCTCCTTGGTGTCTCCAGGTTCCAAATGGACAATGTTATGCACTTGAGAAAATATGAGACTAGTTAAGGGTAAGGAATAGAGGTTGCCTTAGACTTGACCAGTGTGGAGTTCTTTAACTCACTGTAGATTAGTCCCTCAACATTGATCTTTTCCCTACTTATAATTCTAGCCAGCAGTAAATAATCCTCTTGGGTTAAATATGAGAAACTTTTAGACTTGTTGACCATGCTTCTGGAGTAAATGTGGTGGATTATTCTAAAATAATCACACATTTGGCTAGGAGGAAAGCTAAGTGCTCTAGGAAAGGCATCACTCTACATCAGTATCTTATGTGCTTTCACAGAGTTCATCTCAGGCCCTCTTACATGCTCCTGAGTACCCAGTAGCTCATTAATCTTCATAGGGTCTAGTGTGATTGTTCAGCCTTTGAGCTTAGTGGTGATGAGACTTCTGATCAGTTTTCCTTCTTCATTATAGGTATCGTCCACTTCCATATTGCAATAAAATCTCCTCACAACCTCTAGATAGTAATCCTCTCCTATACTTAACCAATTCCTATAGTATTCCATGGGCTCAAACAGATCCAATCTAATTTTCTCATTCGTCTTTAACATTTCCAAGTCCACAGATAGTACTGGATAGAATTTCCTTGTGGCAAAATATGTTTTATATTTTCCCATATTTACATCCTTATCTAATTTTCCCACTAGAAATTCTTCTGCAAAGATTTGCGAGGGATTACCTTGAGATGAGGCTTGATGAGAGACTCCTTTACTTGCCCTCTATTTCTTTCTTTATGGCTGTTTGGGTACTGTGATCTCCAGAGCTACGTCCACAGCTTTCTAAACTAAAATTTCCTCATCAGATTCAGTTTTTGATCCTTTAGAAACTATAGGTAGCTTGGATTTTAACCGAGTCTTTCTTTTACTTGGTGTTTGTTGAGATGAACCTTGAGTCTGGACTATCCACTTCTAGGTGGTTTATCTTATCAAACCTTTAGTCTATACTTAGTTTTGGCACTTGAAGGTGTAGTCTCTTTGGTTGGAGCACGCTTTTCAGAGCTCTCTTCCTGACTTAAACCAGATTGCTTTACTCGAGCCATTTCTACGTGGGCTTAGTTTTTAGAGAGAGATTTGGTGTTTCTTAAGAGAAGATGGGTTTAGAGTAATCAAATGAGCTTATAAAGTGTTTTTGGATGAGTCTTTGTGAGAAATTTAAAGGAACGCGAGAGATTATGACTGTTGCCAAAAAATAGGGGTAATAATTATCGAGTTAGGGTTCTAAAACTGACAAGAGTTTTAAATTTTTACACTTAAAACACTAAGAATTATTAATCAAATTATCGATTATGTAGGTGATCGATAACCTTATCGATAATTTTGAAGAACATAAGAACATGAAGAACAGTTATACAACACGTTATCCAATAAGTAATTTATTGAACACGTGATGGATAAATTGTACATAGAAGCCATATTTGCCCATGTTGATCGATAATCTTATCGATAAATGAGGTTTTCGATTAGATGATCGATCAATATTATCTCTTAAACTTCTTTTTTGCTTCTGCATGAATTTCTCTTTTATTTGATCGATAATGTGTTCGATAATCTAGATTTTCAAACATGTTGTCCATCATACTCCAAATGCTATTTCTCCATATGTTTTAGTGATCTATAATTTAATCTATAAATGCTATTTTCAATCAGCCAATCGATAAATGTGGCAATTTTTGAACTATAATTATCAGTGTGTTCTTCGAATATCTCCTCTTCTATTTACCTCTATTTTTTAATGTCAAAATAGAGTATCGTGCAAAACAAATTTCTCCCTACTCTGATACTTAAGTTAGCTTTCTAATGATTCAAACATTAAATTTAAACACTGAAAATAAAGAGATAATGTAGAATTTCTTACAACTCATTGGGATTTACCATTCCTAATTCTTGTCTGAAGTAGTTGAATTTCTATTGGTCAAGGAGTTTTGTGAAGATGTTTGTAACTTGATATTCAGCAAGAATGAATTCTACTTTCATGTCTTTCTTTTGAACATCATCTCGAATAAAGTGATGTTCAACATCAATATCTCTAGTTTGGGCATAATGAACAGGATTCTTTGACAAACTGATTGTGCTCGTATTATCACAAAGGATTGGGATTTTCTTAAACTTGATTCCCAAATCTTGTAATTGCTATTTTAACCATAGTATCTGATCATAGTAGCTTGTAGTGGCAACATACTTTGATTCGATAAAAGATATGGTCACGGTGTTTTGCTTCTTGCTTGACTATGAGACTAGACAACCTCTAAGAAATTGACATTGTCCACTCATACTTTTTCTATCATTCTTATAACCTCCATGATCAGCATCTAAGTATCCCATTTGTTAGTAGTAGTTTCACCTAAGAGGGGGTAAATTGGGTGACATATAAAAATTTAACTTAATAAAATAAATGATCAAATAAAGTAATAGAGATAAGTTTAGAAGGATTTCACCAAAGACGAATCACACAGGAATTTATATTGGTTTGGTCTCAATCACTTGACTTACGTCCAGTCCTTAGAATGCCTTTAAGTTTTCACTATATCCCCAAGATTCAACGAGCTCTTGGTGCCTCAGTACAGCAATTGAGTCACTCTCAATCACTCCCCTTTACTACCCGTAAAGTTACAATTCCTTCAAGAGTCCACACTCTTGAGTCACTCACAGAATTGAGTAAAAGGAATTACAAACTCTCTTACAGAGTATATATGATGAAAACTGATGCTCAGAAACGAAAAAATGAGTATTGAATGCAAGAGTAAATTTTTACGAATGGTAGCTCGATGAATTCAATACTTCATTCAATGCTCTTTGTGCTATTTATAGTTGGAGATATTCAATTTTCTATTAGACACAAGAGCTTATAGCCATTGGAGTATCAATTGCGTGTGTTCAACAATTACAATCGTCGTTTATAATAAATGCTTCTGACATAGTAGGTTGAGCTTATAATGTATCCATTGTGCTTCGTTATCTGCAGAACTGTCTTGGCAAAACCATAAGTTTCCTTCTCAAGTAATTATGAATGAAGATCAGAAGAAATAATGATTGTTGGTTTTGATACAAAAAATGAAAATCATAGAATCAAACATCATATAATCAAAAGTAACTTGATCGATGTCTTTATCGATGATCCCTTGATTGATTATGTTATCGATTAATAGGAAGGGAATTAGATTTAAACAAAATGAGCATTTATCAAAGATATTATGGATCAATCGTTTATAGAACATGTGATTGATAAATAGTGAAATAAAGTCAACAAGGATACATATATGATGATCAGTTAAAAGCTTGTAATTTTGAGACATGGCTTTCTCAGTTTATATAAGAATATAAGATAAATTAGGAAGGTTGAGAAAAGCTTGAAGATAGTATGAAAATAAATTTTCTAAAAAGCATCATCGTTAAGAACAGTTGAAAGGTGTGTGTAAATTATCAAATAGATGTTCGAATATTAGTTTATTAAACATATTATCAATAAATTGAGTTATAGTGGAAAAGCATTTTAAATATAATAATTTGAAACAAGATCAATAAATCCTTGATCAATCATGTTATCACAAAATCAGTTCTAAATGACTTAAACAGATATTACAGAAAAACACAGTTTGATCGAATAGATGATCGATAATTAAATTATCGATTAAGTGATCGAACATCATTGGTGAAAGACTTGAGTTAGAATAGATTGGAGAAGAGCTTGATTGAACAGGTTATCGGTAAAAGAATGGAGTATTGTCAAACAATGTTAGAGCACATTATCGATAAACAGATGATTGATAATCCATAAACTATTTCAAACAGCATGAGTCAAGGAAACTTACCAATTTATCTAACACTTGATCGATTAATATTTAATCAATAAGGTGATTGATTAACCTTTTGTAAAATGTGAGGAAGTTAATCCCTTTTTCTTGACAGCTTATCAATTATTGAATTATCCATTAGGTGATCGATAATTTCCTAAAAAAACCTTATATTCAACTAGTTCTACTAATGATCAAATAGGTGATCGATCAACTTATTTATCGATTAAGTTATCTAGCATAGTGAATTATCTAACATGTAATCAATAAAACTTAACAGTAGATAGACACATCATACGTTGACAATTATTTGACACATGTTCAATTAGTTAATGATCGAATACTTGATCAATTAAAATGACAATTATGCAGAGAAACTCAAATGTTCATTTTGTTATCATCAAAACCTTAAATCTAACATCATTAAGTATTCTACTCCTTTCTTTGGATACCATATCCCCAGATTTGGTCTTCTAGCAAGATATCTAAGAATTCTCTTGACGACTTCTTTATGTGATTCCTTGGGGGCTGACTGATATCTGGCACACATTTCTACACTGAACTGTTTATCTGGTATGCTTGCTGTGAGATAGATCAGTGATCCAATCATTCCTCTATATTTAGTTAGATTCACATCCTTGCCCTTCTCGTTCGTATCTAGAGAAATTGTTGAGCTTATTGGTGTGTTTGCACTTTTTGCCTGTCCAGACCATATTTCTTTAGAAGCTCTTTTAGGTATTTTGTTTGAGATATGAATATGCCATTCTTCCTCTATTTGATTTGTAATCCTAGAAAGAAATTCAATTCTCCTATCATCGACATCTTGAATTCTCCCTGTATTAACTTAGTAAACTCTTGGCAAAGATCTTTATTAGTAGCACCGAATATGATATCATCTACATAAATTTGAACTATTAAGAGTTCCTTTTTATTCCTTTTTATGAAAAGTGTTGCGTCAACCTTGCTTCTTTCAAACCCTCTTTCTATCAGAAAATTGCTAAGACATTCATACCAAGCTCTAGGTGCCTGCTTCAATCCATATAAAGCCCCTTTCAATTTAAAAACATGATCAGAAAGATTTGGGTTGTCAAAACTAGAGAGTGGTTCAATGAATGCTTCTTCCATAATGTAACCGCTTAAAAAGCCACTTTTAACATCCATTTAATACAATTTGAAATCTTTTATATAGGCAAAGGCTAAGAGTACTCATATGGTTTCCAATCTAGCTACTGGAGTATATGTTTCCTCATAATCAATAACTTCTTCTTGATTATAGCCTATCGCGACTAATCTAGCTTTGGTCCTGATGATTTGTGCAAATTCATCGAGCTTATTCTTGAATACCTATTTGGCGGTTATGACCAGATGGTTATTAGGTTAGGATACCAAGTCCTAAACTTGATTCCTCTCAAATTAGTTCAGCTCTTCCTGCATAGCTGCTATCCAGAATTCATCGAATAAAGCTTGAAAGAGAGCTTTAATTGTCGTTCGCTTAGAGGTTCTCGCTCAAAAATTTATCCAAGCTATGCAGTAGTGCAAACTCGGGTCGTTCTCTTTTGGGAGCCTAAATTAGATGCCTAAGTTAGATTAATGCTATGTAGAGTAATGAAAAAGGGGTTTTTGGTGTTTTTAGCCATTAATGAAATACCAAAACTAAATGCAATTAATTCAAATCTAAGTTACTATGTTTTTGGATTTTTCTAAGATAGTAGTAATGAAGTGAAGTTAATGATATGTAATCTCTTGAATACAGTTTTGAAGCAATCATAGTTCAAAATAATTTTGGGAGTAGAAATCACCAAGTTTTCTAAATGGAAACCTTAAAGAACTCTTTAAGTCTAGGATCTTAATCAATGTCACCCATTTCATAAAATCCTATTAAGCTCACTTGGTGTGTGTATTAAGATTAATTAATGCACTTGGTTAAATGCAAGCCCAGATCAACTCAACAATCACACATTACCATGCAAGACAGAGAGTATCAAAAGAGTTGCATAGAAACATATATGTAACCACATATATTGAAGCTCAAATTCAACATTAACTAATCCAATACACAAAATGATCATCCAGAATTGATTACAACCATAATCAAAATAGTTCAGCTCAAATTTACAAATCCTAACCTAGAAATTCATAAATAAAGAACTAGAACTTATAGATGAAGCTAACTCCCCTTTGAAGCTCTTGGAACTCATGCTTCTTCCACCATATTCAAGAGTTGAGAAGCTTAGCTAGTCATAACTCTTGAATCAACTCCAACTAGGTATTGTTCTTCAGCCATGGCAGCAGCAGATGGAAGAAATGGAAATGGGATTAGGGTTTCTGAGGTGGAAATGAGAGAAGAGGATGAAAGATACGAAGGTGGTGGCTGAATAATGGTCATCTCCTCTCATCATACCCAAAATAGGGTTTCTAACCCGAAACTTACGTGCATGGGTCGGTTTCTGGGCATGGGTAGGTCAAAATTTCCTGAAATGGTCGGGTCTGAGATTTGCTGCTTCGAGAGGTTCGTCGCGGCGAAGAAGAGGTTCACCGCGGTGAAACATGGCAGAGAGACCTTTCTTCACGGATGGGTTTTCGCCGCGGCGAATTGAGATGTGTGCCGCGGCGAACTTAGGCAGAGGGTCCTTTCTTGCTTCTTTTGCCTTGAGTTCTTTAATTATGGCCCAAATCTTTAGTGTCCTACAATAAAAAAGTAACAAATTGAAGTACCAATTGTCCTAGAAGTTAATTGAATCCAATTAACAACCAATTATGACAATTTAATCATCAAAATGACACTAACTTAAAGTAAGAACCATAAATCTCAGTTAAGCACAATTTTCATTAAAAAGGACCAGAAAGTATAACAAAATCATGGATAATGATATGAAAAGAAACTAATATCTTGAGCTCAATCAAAGCTTCATCAACATTGGTTGGTTCAATGTTTGAAATTAATGCAGAGAAACACACTTCATTAAACACTTGTCTTTGGGTTTTGACCCTTTCCTTGACTTTACCAATGACTTGGTCTATAGGGTGGTCTTTGTTATGTCTCCAAGCCTTAGGTTGATCTAGGTTATCTTGAGAAAATGTTTCATTTGAATTATCTATCTTTATTCTCTTTGTTTTCTACAGAAGGCATCTTGTTGGAAGACTTGTTTAGACTCAATTTTTCAAGACCTTAAATGGTCTCAACGTCATCTAGAGGTTTTGAAATTGACTCAGTTTCAACAAACATAACATGAATTGATTCCTTAATAGTGAAGGTTCTTTTGTTAAAAACTCTATAAGCTTTACTACAGTTAGAATAACCCATAAGTAAGCCTTCATCAGCTTTAGGATCGAATTTACCAAGATTTTCTTTATTGTTGTTGTGAATGTAGCATCTGCTTTTAAAGATCCTCAGATGAGCTAAGTTCATCTTCCTTCCTTTATACAGCTTGTAAGGAGTCTTCCCGAGCAATGTTCTGATGTATGCTCTGTTGGAGATGTAACATGCCGTACTCATGGCTTCTACCCTGAACACTTGAGATATTCCCTTTTCATTTAGCATTGCTCTGGCCATCTTTATGAGTACTTTGTTCTTTCATTCCATGACTCCATTTTGTTGAGGCATTCTTGGTGCTGAGATGTTATGATCAATCCCTTGTTCATCACAATAGTCTACAAACTCATTGTTCTCGAATTCTCCTTCGTGATCAGTCTTGATTGACACAATAGATATACCTTTCTCATTTTGGACCTTTTTAGTAAAAATAATAAATGCACTAAAATTTTTGTCTTTTGAGGAAAGAAACAAAGTCCAAGTAAATCTTCAATAGTCATCAACTATTACGAGAGTATATAAGTTTTCACTTTTTACTCTTGATGGACTAACTAAATCCCTATAAAGCATTTGGAGTGGTCTCTTAGTTGAGATTGTCTTCTTTGATTTGAAAGAGGACTTTATTTGTTTTCCTCTCTGACAAGCATCACAAATAATAGTGTTCAAGCTAAATTTTAGGTAAACCAATAACTAAATCCTTTTTAGTTAATTATGAAAGTTGATTCATATTTACATGAGCAAGACGTTTATGCCAAAGCCAAATTTCATCATTTTTACTTATAAAACAATTTTCAGAAGGCTTTGAATCTATTTTAATAGTATAGTAGTTATTATCCCTTAGAGCACTTAACTTCACATTTAGTTCTTCTTTCTTAAGTGGTAGGTCATCCTTGCCGATGATAATACATTCCTCCGAATCAAAGATTATCCAGCTATTTTTATCAGCACTTTAACTAATACTGAGTAGGTTGTGATAGAGTCCTTTAACATAGTAAACATCTTCAACTTTTATTTCCTTGTCACTTCTTATTTCTCTAATTTGGCTATTCTTCCAAATTGATTTCCTTTGAAGCTTACTTTGCCACCTTCTTTGGGTTTGAATGTGGAGAATTTGTCAGTGTCACCTGTCATATGTCTAGAGCATCCACTGTCGATGTACCATTTGTTTGTTCTTAATGCCTTAAGACAAACCTGCATTAGAAAAATCATGTTTTAGGTACCCATACTTTCTTGGGTCCTTTCAGGTTAGTTTGGTTTGTTCGTGGTACATAAGTACCTTTGGGCACCCATTTTAATGTTCTGTAGGTTTCTTTCTTCTTGTGATGACAATAATATGTCATATGACCCTTATAGTTGTAGTAAGAACAATGTGTAAAAGGATTAGATGAATGAACTGAATTTCTAAAGAATATTAGATACAATCGTTCACCGCTTTTCTTCTGTTCTTTACTCTTATCTTGAGTAAGATCATAACCTATTCTGGATTTGTCTATCATATATCATTGAGCTTCCAAGATGACTTTGAGCATCTCACTGTCCTTTGTGAACTTCTCCAGTGTCTTTGTGAGTTCTTTGATTTAGCCCAATTATTCTATGTTATTTCATATCATTTTAAGGGTATTTATCATAGATTTTGGCTCCTTTTGATGATAATTGTGCTTAATTTAGATTAAGAGTCCTTGCTTTGAGTTAGTGTCTTTTGAGGTTAAGATTGTCATAATTGGTTATTAATTGTATTCAGTTGATTTCTAGGACAATTGATGCTTCAAATTGTTGCTTTTTATTGTAGGACAATTGAGAATTGGAGCCAAGATCAAAGACCAAAGGATGACACAACACAAGATCAAAGTATCAGCACTAATATAGTTCGCTGCGGCGAAGATTGTCTTCGCCGCAGCGCCAAATTGAAATCTCACCAGTAATCTCTCAGGCAGAGTTCGCCACGGCCAACTTACATCTTCGCCGCGACGAAATCACAAGATTAGGCGGAGCTCCTCTCGGGCATGCTTCGCCGCGGCGAACTCTTCATATCAGCAATGCCAGATCCGGATCAGAACGCGAAAATGGAGCTTCTAATCATATGATCCGACCCAGATGGACCCCTAAAACCCTTAGAAACCCTATTTTTGACAATACACTCCATTCCATCTCCTCCAACACCTCTATTCTCCCATCCTCTTGCCTCTCCATCTCCATCTTCTTCCCCATCCATTTCCTTCATCTTTCATTCACTCCATCTCAATTCCTTCCACTCCCAGCTACCATGGCCGACGGATTCACTTCAGTTGGAGCTTTTCTTGAAGCTATGGAGAGCTAGGGTTTATCAACTCTTGAAGAATGGTGGTGTGGCTTGAGTTCCTAAGCTTCAAAGGGGAGTTTACTTTCAGTTTGCAATTTTTAGCTATGATTTATGGCTTTCTAGGTCTAGGAGTTGTAATTTCTTAGTTAGGAACTTAGGACTGATACTGTAATTATTGGTTAATGATTACATTTGTAATTTGGATTGATTGATGTTGAACTTTGTGCTTAAATATATGTAGTTGCATATATGCTTATTGTAACTCTCATGATTCTCTCTTATCTTGCATAGTTGTGTTTGGGTATTGAGTTGATTGTGTGTTTCATTGAGCCAATTGCATGATCATTCCAAAATTACACATTAAGGGAGCTAAACAAAGTTTTCATTAATGAGTTCATTAATGTAAGCTTTGGACTCAATGAGTTATTGAGGTTGTTATTAAGAAAACCTAATGATTTGTGAAACTCCCAATATTTTAAGTGAACTATGATTGCCATCAAAGCCATTTTCAAGAGATTTCCTATCATTCATTTCCATTCCATCATTATTATCTTAAAACACCAAAAATATAGTATCTTAGGTTTGTTTTCATTGCATTTAGTTTAGGCACCATTCATTTAAGTCTTAAAAACCCAAAACCCTATTTCATTGCATTGCATGGCATTTAGTCTAGCTTAGGTAATTAATAAAGGCTCCCAAAAGTGAAACGACCCGAGTTTGCACTATACTGCATAGCTTGGATAAATTTTTGAGCGAGAACCTCTAAGCGAACAATAACTAAGGCTCTCTTTCAAATGCCTTCATTTTTCTTCTTGTTCTATTCATACTCTGTGCAAGTTAGCAGGCTGACATCCTTTTGCCTTACTTGTTCTTCCAAAAGTTTGATTTTCTTTTTGGAGCTTACCAACTCCTTAACTATCCTTATCAATTCAGAATGTAAAGCATTGTATTTAGACTGTAATTCATCATAAGAAGGTTCACAAGTAATTACCTCATCTTTCTCTGAATCTTTGTCTTCTTATGCTACGAGACAAATATTAGCTGTGTCTTTATCGTCACTATCATCTTCTTTTAATGAGCAATCTCCCCATATTGAAGCGATGAAGGTCTTCTTCTTTCAGAACTTTTCTTTTCTTTTGTCTTTGTCCTTCGATCTAGATAGCCGAGGGTAATATGCTTTGATGTGTCTTGGTTTCTTGCAATCAAAACATATGATTGGATCTTTGGTCTCCATTTGAGATATGGAGGCGTTTTGCTTTGATTGGAATCTCCTCCCAACTCTGTTTTTGTAGAATTTTTTGAATCTCTTGACTATGAGACCCATTTCTTCATCCTCTAGATCTTCTTCATCATCTTCTTCACTCACTTAAGCTTTGAGAGTGATGGCTTTGTGAGTTTTGTCATTCATTTCCTTTTTATACTTGTATTTACTCTCGTACTCTATCAAACTTTCGAAGAGTACAGTAACTGATCAGATTGATTCTCCTTTCATTTCTTTAATGGCCATTACCTTTGGTTCCTACTCTTTGGTGAGTCTGCCTAGTATCTTTCTTACTTGATCCTCTTGACTGTATTTCTTCCTGAGGCCAGTCAGATGATTGATAAGGTGTGAGAATGCTACTTCCATATCTCAAATGCTTTCTTCGTCTTTCATTCTGAATAGTTTGAACTCTGTAGCGAGAGTGTTGATTCTACTCTATTTCACTTCGGTTGTTCCCTCATGAGCAATTTCTAGAGCTTTCCACATTTCTTTTGTTGTTTCCAGACTTGAAACCCGAAAGTACTCTCTCTGGCTTAATGCACAAGTTGGCATATTGATTGCCTTGTCATTTAACAAAATAAGTCTTTTGTCCTCATCATCAAATTCACTTGGATCCTTAGGAACTTGTTGATTATTCACTGTCTTCTTTGGAACGTAGTTCCCATGCTCTATAACATCCTATGAGCCATATTCTGTGGCTTTGGTGAAAATCTTCATTCTCATTTTCTAGAATGTAAAATTTTCTTTGTTGAAGCCTGGTGGTTTTGTCATTGAGCATCCTTTAGGTAGCATGTGTCAATCCTAATTTTTAGGCCTAGGAGCCTTGGGAGTAGCTTAAAATAGTCAGGCTATTAAGCCCCTACCTCGGAGCATAAGTCCCAAAAATGAGAAAGGAAGTCAAAGTAGTTTTAGGGACTAAACAACGAAATAAGAAAGTTACTACGAGGCAAATGTGTAAGTAATGTTAAGGCTCCAGGAGAGTCTCAAGGGTCCATAAAGAGAAAATAGGCTAGATATAGGCCAAAGATTAAGTTAAAAGCCTTTAAGAGATGTTTTATGAGGTTAAGTCTAAGCAGGGACTAAATCGTAACTTCAAAAAGTTACAACCAATAGGGGTAAAAATGAAAAATATACAGAAAATTCCAGAAAATTCTCAGAAAATGGAAAATTTTATCTTAAGACTCTTTGGTGAAGAGAATTGACGAAAATACCCCAAAGGCAACTTAAATGGAATTTATAAGATTATGGTCGGTAAAAAGTATACCGTTTGAGGTAATTATTTGAAATAGCAAGAGACTTCAAAAATGTACAAAAAATGAGGTTAAATAGTTAAAAGGTTGTACTAATTTACAAAATTAATCTCACTCCGAGAAGGCCAGTGGAATGGCTTTAATAAAATATAAAGCCGATTATACCAATAAAAAGAGTATTTTAAAGAATCATTTTTAAGTGGGGCCTACAGGATGAGTTATGGCTTGGAAAAATTGAGATATTTTCTCTAAAAGTAAAAGAGATTTATGGAGTAAATAGAAGAATTTTCTAAACTCCAAAAGGCCATTAAGAAAGTTGAATAAATGTGAGTCAAGTAAATTGGAAGGAAACTTAGAGATTAAGTTTTGATCCAGTGGTCAAGATTCATTCTTCCTTCTTCTCCTTTAGAATTGTGACACCTAGCTCTTCTAGAAGGATGAGGTAAGGGATGATGCAAGAAGATGATGTAATGATGACACAAAAGTGCACTTGAAGTTCCAAGTTTGCCCTTACAACTTCTACTAGCTTTTAAGGGCATAATAGTCCATTCAAGGCATAAGTTTTGGCTATAAATATATCCCCCCTTGGGAGAGCATTTTGGCTAGCTTTTGTAGAGGGGAAACTCTTCCAAAAATTAGAGAGAAAACATGGGGGTGAAGGCCAAGAAGAAGGAACAAGATTTAAGATTTAAGATCAAGGTATGTGATGATTCTAGCACCTATCTTGATGCCTATTTCAATTAACTTACTATTTTCATCTAATTCTAAAATTTGGCATGATCAAACCAAACTCTCTACGCTTTAAATCCATAGGTAGAATACTTCATTTGGATATGTGTATGATTTACGGTGATTTTTCAAAATTAGGGCTTAAAATCTGGAAACAGTTTTGACCATTGGTGTAATAGGAGATTTCAGTATAATTCTGGTACTGTTCTAGACCGAATTGGTTCCTGAAACTATTTTTCCTTTAAATATAACTTAAGAAGTTTTCAGCAAGACTTAGAACTACTCATTTTTTATTTTTTTGGAATTAATTATGAATTTTCAAAGTTGAGCAAAAATTCTGGAATTTCTGTGTGAATGGTACCCACGAAGCAAGAAATTCCAGGTTTGATCTTCTTGAATCTAAGGCCATCTAAAGTGGTCACAATTGACAAGAAATGGACCTTAAGGATGAGAAATGATGAGATTTATGTTAGAAAGTTAGGGCAAAGAAACCCTAAAATCAAGAGAAAGGGTTGAGGTTCAAAAGAGCAAGTCTTGACCTTTGTGTGATTTCTTGGTCCTAATGAGTTATGTGAATCTTATGGCTATGTTTAGGGCCTTGAAACACCCAAGAGAATGTTTGATGATGTTGACTAAAATCTTTTATTGTTGGGAAGTCAAGGGAGTCAAAGGAAAAGCAAGAGGAAAGCTTAAAGTACAAGGTAGTGAACTTACCTATTATCATTGCATGATGTTGTATGTGTAACATCCAAACTTTTGGGCCTAGAATTACCAGAAATAGCCTGAATTAGATAGGTTACTAGACCCCTTTTGAACAGAAGTCCCAAAGATGAGAAATGAAGTCAAAGCAGTTTTAGGGACTAAACTGCAAAGTAAAAGTTTTCAGGGGCTCAAGTATAATCAAGGCTAGAGGCTCCAGTAAAGTCTCAAAGGCCCAGAGAGAGAAAAGAGGTTAGATACAGGCCAAAGGTTAAGTTAGAAACCTCAAAGAGAGGATTGTATGAAGTTAAGTCCAAGTAGGGACTAAACCGTAAATTCAGAAAGTTATGACTCACAAGGGTAAAAATGGAAGAGTATATAGAGAATTCCAAGAAAATCCCAAAAAATGGAAAATAGTATTCTAAGACTCTTCTGTGAAGAGGAAAGACGAAAATACCCCTGAGGCAGCTTAAATAGAATTTGAGGTTATGACCGGTAAAAAGTATACCGTTTGAGGTAATTATTTGAAATAGCAAGAGACCTCAAAAATGTATACAAAAATGAGATTAAATGGTTGAAAGGTTGTACTAATTTATAAAATTAGTTCCGCACCAAAAGGCCAGTGGAATGGCTTTAATAAATTAAAAAGCTGATTATGCTGATAAAAGGGTATGTTAGTAACTGAATTTCTATGCAAGGCTTAACGGAAGTGTTATGGCCTAAGAAAATTTATAGATACTCTCTAGAATTAAAGGGAATTTATGGAGTAGACAGAAGAATTTTTTGAGCTCCGGAAGGCCATAAAGAAAGCCGGAGAAATGTGGGCCAAGTAAATTCGGAGGAAACTTAAGGATTAAGTTTTGATCCAACGGCTAGGATCTAATCTCCCTTCTCCTCCACCACTTTTGTGACACTTGGCATCTTCTAGAAGAATAAGGTAAGGATAATGCAAGAAGATGATGCAATGATGATGTAAAAGTCAACTTAAAGTTCCAAAATTGCCCTTACCCTTTCTATTAGCCACCAAGGGTATTTTGGTCCATTCAAGCCAAAGTTTTGGCTATAAATACCCCACCTTGGAAGAGCATTTTGGCAGCTATTTGTAGAGGGAAAACTCTGCCAAAATTTAGAGAAAAACGTAGGGGTGAAGGCCAAGAAGAAGGAACAAGGTTCAAGCTTCAAGATCAAGGTATGTGATGGTTATAGCATCTGATTTGATACCTATTTTGAATAAGTTACTCTTTGTATCTGATTCTAAAATTTGGCATGAAAATAAACTCTGTAAGCTTTAAATCCATGGGTAGAACGCTTCATTTGGATAGGTGTACAATTTATGGTGATTTTTCAAAGTTAGGGTTTGAAATCTGGAAACAGTGTTTAACCTTTGGAAGAGTGTCAAGTTCTGTACAATTCCTATACAGTTCAATGTATAATTGGTTCTTGAAACTATTTTTTCTTTAAATTTAATTTAAGGAGCTTTCAGTGAGACTTAGAACCACTCAATTTGGATTTTTCTATAATTAATTATGAATTTTCAAATTTGAGCAAAAATTCTGGAATTCGTGAGTGAACAGTACCCGCAAAGCAAAATTTTCCGATTTGATCTTCTTGAATCTAAGGCTATCTAAAGTGGTCCTAATTTACAAGAAATAGATCTTAAGGATGGGAAATGATGAGATTTATGCTAGAAAAGCTAGAAAGAAAACCCTAAAATTAAGAGAAAAAGGTTAAATTCAAGAGAGATAGTCTCAAACCTTATATAATCTCTTGGTCCTAATAGATTGTATGATCAGTATGACTACATTTAGGACCTTGGAAGATCCAAGAGGATGTTTGGTGATGTTAACCAAATGCTGACATTGTTGGAAAGTCAAGGGAGTCAAAGGAAAAGTAAGAGGAAAGCTTGAGGTGCAAGGTAGTGAACTTACTTATTGTCATTGCTTGATGTTGTATGCTTGTGTGTTGCCATGTACATGTTATTGAATGTTATTGTGATATATTTTAGCTTGTGTAATTGCTATTCATGGTGAGTAGATTATGTCTCCATGGCCATGCATCAAGAAGTTAGCTTTGAGCATGCTAATATGTCACTAATTAATAAGAGAATAAACTAGTTGCATGTAGTGTATTAGCATCCATCTAGCATGATTAATATGGTATTATTTCCTACTGAGATTCCCTAATCTCACCCCTCCCTAACCAACCATTTAGGTCAATAAATGATGGGCAATAATGGCATGGGAAGCAAGGAGAAGAAAATGGAGAATTATTGATGTTAATGAATGATATTATTATTCAATGTGTAATTCTCATATTATGTAATTTATGTTGTGGATGCCTATGATGCCGTGTAATTAATTATAATATTTATAGCATGAATGGAAGTGTATGAGCATGAATAGGAAAGAGTAAGCTCATGTTATGTATGCCAAAGAAATAAAAAGAATTAAAGTAAAGAGATGTTAAGGGATAAAACGTAGGTCCTGGAGTAGTGAGTTTGTAGCTTCAGTTTGACCTATCAAACGAATGAGTTAAGGCACGAGATTTGGCAGACTCATAGTACACATCCCAAGCTTTAAAATGAGGGTAGATCACCTTAATTGGATGTGTACAAAAGGAGATACGAATTTTCAAAGTTGAGGCATAGAATCTAGAAGTTCTAGATTTTTCAAAATGAACAGTATTATTTATTGATTAAATTGTACAAATTGGGTAGAGATAAGTCCAATTAGATATTTTTTCCTTAAAGATCATTGAAATATCTTTCCATATAATTTTAGAACACCTCAATACGATTTTTATGGAATTAGTTATGAATTTTTGAATTTGGTCCTATAATCTGGAAGTTAAACAGTAAATAGTAACCCGAGTAATTATGTTTAAATTTTAAATCCACGGGCTTTTGTCATGATATGCTTGAACCATAACACTTAGGAATGCGTGCTCTGAGGGGTTAAAGGTAGGACGTTTCAGTATGCTTGTGCATTGATGTGTACATGATATTTTAATGTTGTTGTGACATGTTTTGGCTATTGTAATTGCTATTTATGATGAGTAGATTATGTATCCATGGCCATGCATCAAGAAGATGACTTTAAGTATGCTAATATGTCACTAACTAACAAGAGAATAAGCAAGTTGCATGTAAGGCATAAGCATTCATCTAGCATGATTAATATGGTATTGTTTGCTACTGAGATTCCCTTAAATCTCACCCTTCCCTAACTAACCATTTAGGTCAATCAATGATGGGCAATAATGGTATGAGAAGGAAGGAGAAGAAAGTGGAGAATTATTCATGCTAATGAATGAGATTAAGGATTAATATTTAATTCTCCAATTATGTAAATTATGTTTATGGATGCCAATGATGTAATGTAATTATTTAAAATTCTTATAACATGATTGGAAATATATGAAATGAATGGGAAAGAGTAGGCCCAAGTTATGCATGCTAAAGTAATAAAAAGAATTAAAGTAAGAATTGTTTAAGGGACAAACATAGGTCTTGGAGCAGTCAGCTTCGAGCTCTAGTTTAACCTATCAAGTGAACAAACTAAGCCATGAAATTTGGCAGGCATATAGTAAACATCTCAAGATTTAAAACGAGAGATAGATCACCTCAATTGGATATGTACATATGGAGATATGAATTTCCAAAGTTGAGGCTAGAAATCTAGAAGTTCCAAAATTCACTAAATGAACAGTAAAGTTTAATGAATAAACCGTGCAAATTGGTAAGAGATAAGTTTAGTTTGATATTTTTTTTCTTAAAGAGCATTGAAATTGCTTCAAATATAATGTTGGTGTACCTCCACACAATTTTTGTAGAATTAGTTATGATTTTTTGAATTTAGACCTGTAATATAGAAATATGCATAGTGAATAGTGTTTCCCTAAACCAACGTCCTAGTTACGTTTTGATGAGCTTAAGGCCATCCAAAGTGGTCTGAAATGATTCCAAATGGAGTCTAAGGTATTATATAAGTAAGGTATAACATTTTTGATATCAGATCAGTGGTTCTGGTATAGGAAAAAGGAACTATCTGTAAAGGTTTAGAAAAAGCCTAATTCAGGTTAGAACTAGCAATGAGTTACTTGTTTATGGTCCAACTAAGGTTATGGATTGGAGGTGAATGTTCTAGGAAAAATAAGTATTGAGGATCATTAAGAGGTGAAGTTTGAATCTTCAGTTAGAAAAGTACAGATGAAATGATGATAAGAAATCATATGGTAAGGAAGGTAGCCACTATTTAAAAAGTATCAGACTCCCCCTCCTGGTGAAAAGTAACAACTAAGAGTTAGACAGGACGGTTAAGGGTTGAGTTTGTACACCAGTAAGAGAGTATAGTGACAACTTAAGCTTGACGAACTCTTACAACCTCGTTAGGGCTAGGACACCCAGATAGATTAGCTATCTTAAGTCCATAAGTAGATAAATAGGAACTTGGAGATGGTGAACTCAAGATAAATAGCCCTAGTAAAATTTCTTGGGGATTAAGAAGAATAGAAAGAGATAACAATGAGACAAATAGTTATATGGGGAACTAGAATAAAGAGGTAAGCATGTTCTAGATAATGTTAAGTGATACTCAATCACTTTGGGTTAGGTTGAGAGGCACTATTTACAAGGGATATGGCCTTGGGCAGGAGTCTGTAACATCTAGACTTTTAGGCCTAGAAGTTCCAAAAATAGCCTAAATGAAATAGGTTACCAGATCCCTGTGAGCAGAAGTCCCAAAGATGAGAAAGGAAGTTAAAGCAGTTTCAGGGACTAAATTGCAAAGTAAAAGTTTTCAGGGGCTCGAGTATAATTAAGGTTAGAGGCTCCAGTAAAGTCTCGAAGGCCCAAAAAGAGAAAAGAGGCTAGATACAGGCCAATGGGTAAGTTAGAAACCTCAAAGAGATGGTTCTATGAGGTTAGGCTTAAGCAGGGGTAAAACTGTAAATTCAGAAAGTTATGACCAACAGAGGTAAAAATGGAAGAGTACGCAGAGAATTCCAAGAAAATCCTAGAAAATGGGAAATAATATTCTAAGGCTCTTCTATGAAGAGAAAAGATGAAAATGCCCCTGAGGCAGCTTCAACGGAATTTATGAGGTTATTACCAGTAAAAAGTATACCATGTGAGGTAATTATTTGAAATAGCAAGAGACCTCAAAAGTGTATACAAAAATGAGGTTAAAGGGTTGAAAGGTTGTACTAATTTATAAAATTAGTCCCGCAACCAAAAGGCCAGTAGAGTGGCTTTAAGAAATTAAAGAGCCGGTTTTGTTGATAAAAGGATATTTTAGTAAATGAATTTTATGCAAGGCTTAAAGGAAGTGTTATGGGCTAAGAAAATTCATAGATACTCTGTAAAATTAAAGAGAATTTATGGATCTGACAGAAAATAATTAAAGAGGCGAGAGCACTGTAATTAGAGAAAAGAAGTTAAACCCGGAGTAAAAGTGCACCGGTAAAGTATTAATCAGAGTCTTGCACTTTACTTGGGCCACAAGTCGCCACTTGTCAAGCCTTTAATGGATGGTAATTAAAGCTTTCCAAGTGTCAAGCTACCAATGGAGAGGATCTTGACTTTGGAATTTAATTACATTATGATTTAAGTTAATTAAGAGAGAGGATTAAGATTAAGTAGGCTAATGACACTTGGCATAACATTAATGATGGTTGGTGGGATATTTTGTACACATTAATGAGCTCATCTCTCCCCTAAATCAGATGGGAATTTCGTGCAAGGCATGAAGAGAGGGAAAAGAGAGAGTTTTGAGGGAAAACCAAGAGAAAGGCATCAACTTTGGTCATACAATCAAGGTTCAAGGTGAGTTCTTGGCTCTAGATGTGTTCTTGCCTTGGTTTCTTTCTCTTTTATGGTTGAAAATATGTCTTCTCTCCCTTTTGATGGCTGGTCAAATGGTTGATGAGTGGGGAAGGGAGTTTGGTTGTTAGATCTTGCTAGAACAACTCAAAGTATGGTAGATCCAAGTGGATCTATGTGAAAATTGGAAGAATTACGTGTTGATTTGATGGCCTTTTCGAATTAGTTACTGTTCATATCTGGTTCTGAAATTTGGTATGCTTAAAGTACACTCTATGAGCTTTAAATCCATGGATAGAACACTTTATTTGGATATGTGTACGATTTATGGTGATTTTTCAAAGTTAAGGTTTGAAATATGGAAACAGTGTTGAACTTTTGGGAGATTGTCGAGTTCCGTACAATTCTGATACTGTTATGAGTAGAATTGGTTCCTGAAACTATTTTTCATTTAAATTTAACTTAATTATCTTTCAGTGAGACTTGGAAACTCAATTTGGAGTTTTCTAGATTTAATTATGAATTTTCAAAGTTGAGCAAAAATTCTGGAGATTCTGCGTGAACAGTACCCGCGAACCAAAATTTCCAGATTTGATCTTCTTGAATCTAAGGCCATCTAAACTTGTCCTAATTGAAGAAATGGATCATAAGGATGTAAAATGATAAGATTTATATTAGAAAAGCTAGAAAGAAAACCCTAAGACTAAGAGAAAGGGGTTGAGGTTCAAGAAAGCTAGTCTTGAACTTTATGTAATCTAATGGTCCTAATGGATTGTGTCATCATTATGGTTATGTTTAGGACCTTTGGAACATCCAAGAGGATGTTTAGTGATGTTGACTGAATGCCCACATGGTTGGAAAGTCAAGGGAGTCAAAGGAAAAGTAAGAGGAGAGCTTGAGGTGCAAGGTAGTGAACTTACCCTTTATGTCCTTGACATGGTATGCTTATGTGTTGGTTTGTATTTGTTGTTTGAATGATGTTGTGACATGATGATTGTTGCTGGAAATGTTGTTTTTAATATGTTCCCATGGCCATGCATTTTTATACCAAGCATAAAGCATGATGGCATGTCACTAGTTAACTTAAATTTATGAAAAACTACATACCATACATTAGCATCCATCTTGTGCATGTATGTGGTAGTGTTTGCTACTGAGATTCCCCCGAATCTCACCCCCTCCCTAACCAACCATTTAGGTCAAATCAATGATGGGCACTAAGGGCATGAGAAGCAAGGAGAAGAAGTGGAGAATTATTAATGCTAATGATTGATGTTATTATTCAATGTATAATTCTCCTATGTTGTAAGTTATGTTATGAATGCCATCAATTCAATGTATTGCTTAGGATGTTTATGGCATGAATGAAAGTATATGAGCATGAATGGAAAAAGTAAGCCCATGTTAGGTATGCCAAAGAAATAAAAAGAATTAAAGTAAAGAGATATTAAGGGATAAAACGTAGGTCATGAAGCAGTTAATTTCAAGCTTCAGTTCGACCTATCATATGAATGAGTTAAGCTACGGAATTTGGTACACTTATAATTCACATCCCAAGCTTTAAAATGAGTGGTGAATCACATCATTTGGATGTGTATACAATGAGATATGAATTTTCGAAGTTAAGGCCCAGAATCTGGAAAGTCCAGATTTTACCAAATGAATAGTAATTTTAATCCAATAAACTGTACGTTTTCAGTGAGGATGAGTTCAGTTGAATATTTTTCCCTTAAAGAGCATTGAAAGAGCTTTCCGTAGAATTTTGGAACACCTCCATACAATTTTTCTAGAATTAGTTATGATTTTTCAAAGTTGGACCTGTAATCTGAAAACTGGACAGTGAACAGTAATTTTCCGAAAATTTACGTCCAAATTGAAATTTTTAAGCTTAAGACCATCCAAAGTGGTCTGGAATGGTTCTAAATGAATGCTAAGGTATTATATAAGTAAGGTGTGACATTTTTTGGTATCAGAGCAGAGGTTCTGGCATAGAAAGAAGAGAACTATCTGCAAGAATTTAGAAAAGCCCAGTTCAGGTTAGAGCTAGTAGTGGAATACTAGCTAAGGTCCAACTAAGGTTATGGATTGGAGGTGAATGCTCTAGGGAAAATAAGTAATAAGGATCTTTAAATGAAGTTGGGGTCCTCTGTTAGAAAGGTACAAATAAGATGATGATAAGGAGTTATACGCAGAGGAAGGTAGCCACTGTGTAAAGATAAAGAGACTTCCCTCTAAAGAAAAGGGGATAATGGCTTATAAGTCAAATAGAGGTATGAGTCTAAACCCTGGAAGAAAAGGTTAAGTGGCAACCTAAGTTAGATACAATTACTGTAGCCTTGATACAAGGTTAAGGCAGCATGATCAAAATAGTTATCTTTGATTCCTAAATTGATATAAAAAGGTCAGAAGAGCTAAAGATTAATTTCTGCCACTGGTAATCCCTGAGGATAAGGGAAAGCAAAGGTGCTAATGGCCTAGAGTTGTGAGCCAGACCCTTCCTTCATTGCTTGAAAGGAAGTAGTTGACTTAGTTGGGGATTACAGTGAGGCTAAGACATGGAAGTCCTTCAGGCAGCAGTTAAGGTTACGATAAACAAAGCTAAGTAAACTAGTAGAAGTAAGAGAAAGTATGTTTTGTCATGATGAACCAAAGAAATTGGTGGCAATGAAGAATACAAAAGTGATCATCAAAGGAGGTGATGACTTTCATCGTAACGAATAGAATTCTGATCATGACGAGTAGAGATAGTGACTCTCAGATGCTGAGGTGGTATCTTGGCACGACTTGATGGACTATGAGGTCCCTGAGAGTAAGACTGATAGAGCTCGAGAGAGGGTTGTAGCCACTATTTAAAAGCTATCAGATTCCCCTCAAGAGGAAGAGTAATGATGAGTTGAACAAGATAGTTAGGGGTTGAGTTTGTACACCGCTAAGAGGGTGTAGTGGCCACTTAAGCTGAGCAAGCTCTTAAGCCTCGTTAGAGATGGGGCACTATGATAGAGTAGCTA